>NC_138162.1:91458563-91671563 GCF_964165515.1 Mesoplodon bidens | reverse complement strand
TAGTGAGCATAGTTATAGTGTACTTGGTGACCGTGCCCATGGTGGCAGTGCCCATGGTGACAGTACACATGGTGATACTGCTCAATGTGATAGTGCCCCTGTTGACAGTGTGCATGGTGACAGTTCTCACGTTGATAGTGCCCATGGTGAAAATGCCCATGGTGACAGTTCACATGGTGAAAGTGCTCATGATGACAGCGCCCATGTTGGTAGTTCCATTGGTGACAGTGCTCACAGTGATAGTGACCATGGTAAGATTGCAAAAGTTAGCCGTGCCATTGGTGACATTGCCCATGATGACAGTACTCATGGTGACAGCACCCATGATGATAGTGTCCATGGTGACATTGCACATGGTTGTAGTGCACATGGTGGCAGTGAAAAAGGGTGACAGTGCCCATGGTGACAGTGCTCATGTTGACAGTGCACACGGTGACAACCCATGCTGACATTGCCCACGGTGAGTGTGCTCATGGTTGCATTACCCATGGTGACAGTGCTCACAGTTAGCGTGCCCAAGGTAATCGTGCTCACCATGATAGTGTCCATGGTGACAGTGATCACAGTGATAGTGCCGATGGTGATAGCGCTCACGGTGATAGTGCCCATGGTTAAGTTGCCCATGGTGACAGTGCTCACAGTAATACTGAGCAAAGTGATAGGGCCCTTGTTGCCCGTGCCCATGCTGAGAGTACACATAGTGATAATTCTCAAGTTGGTAGTGTCTATGTTGACACAGCCCATGGACACCACCGTCATGGTGATAGTGCGCACGGTGTCTGGGCCCAAAGGGACAGTGCAACCGTGACATTGCCTATCGTGACAGTGCTCACAGTGAAAAAGCCCATGGTGAGAGTGACCACGGTGACAGTTCGAAGGCTGATAGTGCCAATAGTGACAATACCCATGGTGAGAGTACTCATGGTGATAATGCTCAACGTGATAGTGCCCATGGTCAGAGTGCACATGGTGGTAGTGCAGACGGTGAGAACCCATGCTGAGAGTACTCATGGTGACAATGCTCATGGTTGCAGTACCTATGGTGACAGGGATCACAGTGACAGTGCGGATGGTGGCATTGCCCATGGTGACAGTGCTCATGGTGACAATGCCCATGATGACAGTGCCCATGGTGATGGTTCCCACGGTGTCATTTCCTAAGGTGACAGTGCTCACGCTGACAGTGCCCATGGTGACAGTGCCCATGCTGACCGTGCACATGTTGACATTGCTCATGGTGAAATTGCCCTTGGTGACAATTCTCACGGTGACAGTACCCTCGGAGAGAGAACCCAAGTTGAGAGTGCCCATGGTGGCAACTCTTATGCTGATAGAGCCCATGGTGACAGTGCACATGGTGATACTGTCAAATATTGACAGTACTCATGGGGACAGTGTTCATGTTTACAGTACCCATGGTGACAGTGCTCACTCTGACAGTACCCAAGGTGACAGGGCCCATGGGGACATTGCCTATGGTGACTCTGCTCACGGTGACATTGCCCATGGTGACAGTGACCATGGTGATATTTCTCACGGTGATGGTGCCCATGGTGACAGTGTCCATGGTGAGAGTTCTCACGGTGAGAGTGCCCATGGTGACAGGGCTCATGGTGACAGCCCGCATTGTGCCAGTGTGCATGGTGACTGCACTCACAGTGAACGTGCTCACAGTAATACTGCTCACGGTGACAATGCCCATGGTGAAAATACCCATGGTGACACTATTCATCATCAAAGTGCCCACGGTGGCAATTCTCATAGTGACAGTTCTGATGGTGACAGTGCAAATGGTGACAATACCCATGGTGACAGTACTCATGGTGAAAATACACATTGTGGCAGTTCGCATAGTGAGGGTTCTCATCGTGACAGTGCTCATAATAGTAGTGCCCAAGGTGGCAGTGCTCGTGGTGACAGTGCTCTTGGTGACATTGCTCACGGTGATACTTCTCATGGTGACAGTGCCCATGGTGATATTACTCATGGTGAGAGTACTCAATGATAAAGTGCCCATGGTGACAGTGCCCATGGTGACAATGCCCATGGTGACAATGCTCATGGTGACATTGCTTATGGTGATACTCCTTGCGGTGATATTGAGCATGGTGACAGTGCAAATGGTGACAATACCCATGGTGACAGTACTCATGGTGAAAATACCCATGGTGGCAGTTCTCAGAGCAACCGTTCTCATGGTGACAGTACTCATAATAGAAGTGCCCAAGGTGGCAGTGCTCGTGGTGACAGTGCTCCTGGTGACAGTGCTCCTGGTGGCAGTTCCCATGGGAACAATGCCGATGGTGACACTGCACATTGTGACAGTGCCAATGGTAAACTTGCTTTCGGTGATAGTGAACACGTTGAGAGTGCCCATTGTGACACTGCCGAAGGAGACCCTCCTCACTGTGACAGTGCTCATGGTGGAAGTGCCCATGGTGACAATGCTCATGGTGCCAGTGCCAGTGATGACAGTTCTTAGGGTGATAGTGTTCACAGTGTCTGTGCTCATGGTGATATCGCTCACAGTGGCAGTGCCCATAGTGACACTGCTCATGCTGGCAATACTCACAGTGATAGACCCATGGTGAGAGTGCCCATGATCACAGTGCAATGGGGAGAGCGCTCACGGTGACAGTGACAATGGTGACAGTGCCCATGGAGGAAATATCCATGGTGACAGTGCTCATGGTGACAGTGCCCATGGTGACACTGCCCATGGTGACAGTGCTCACGGGGAAAGTGCCCATGATAACAATAACCACGGTGATAACGCCCATGGTGAGAGGGCCCACGGTGACATTGCTCTTAGTGATAGTTCCTTTGGTGACAATGCTCATGGTGAAATTGCCCATGCTGACAATGCTTATGGTGACATTGCCAATGGAGAGAGTAGCCATGTTGACAGTGCCCATGGTGACGTGCTCATGTTGACAGTGCTCACAGTGGTAGTGCCCATCGTGACATTGCCCATGGTGGCAGTGCCCATGGTGCCAGTGCACACAGTGATGGTGCCCATGCTGGCAGTTCTTATGCTGATAGAGCCCATGGTGACAGTGCACATGGTGATACTGTCAAATATTGACCGTACTCATTGGGACAGTGTTCATGTTTACAGTACCCATGGTGACAGTGCTCACTCTGACAGTACCCAAGGTGACAGGGCCCATGGGGACATTGCCTAAGGTGACTCTGCTCACGGTGAAATTGCCCATGGTGACAGTGACCATGGTGATATTTCTCACGGTGATGGTGCCCATGGTGACAGTGTCCATGGTGAGAGCTCTCACGGTGAGAGTGCCCATGGTGACAGGGCTCATGGTGACAGTCCGCATTGTGCCAGTGTGCATGGTGATTGCACTCACAGTGAAAGTGCTCACAGTAATACTGCTCACGGTGACAATGCCCATGGTGAAAATACCCATGGTGACACTATTCATCATCAAAGTGCCCATGGTGGCAATTCTCATAGTGACAGTTCTGATGGTGACAGTGCTCATGGTGACAGTGCAAATGGTGACAATACCCATGGTGACAGTACTCATGGTGAAAATACCCATGGTGGCAGTTCTCAGAGCAACCGTTCTCATGGTGACAGTACTCATAATAGCAGTGCCCAAGGTGGCAGTGCTCGTGGTGACAGTGCTCATGATGACAGTGCTCCTGTTGGCAGTTCCCATGGGAACAATGCCGATGGTGACACTGCACATTGTGACAGTGCCAATGGTAACCTTGCTTTCAGTGATAGTGAACACGTTGAGAGTGCCCATTGTGACACTGCCGAAGGAGACCCTCCTCACTGTGACAGTGCTCATGGTGGAAGTGCCCATGGTGACAATGCTCATTGTGGCAGTGCTCATGGTGACAGTGCCAATAATGACAGTTCGTAGGGTGATAGTGTTCACAGTGTCTGTGCTCATGGTGATATCGCTCACGGTGGCAGTGCCCATAGTGACACTGCTCATGCTGGCAATACTCACAGTGATAGACCCATGGTGAGAGTGCCCATGATCACAGTGCAATGGGGAGAGCACTCACGGTGACAGTGACAATGGTGACAGTGCCCATGGAGGAAATATCCATGGTGACAGTGCACATGGTGACAGTGCCCATGGTGACAGTGCTCACGGGGAAAGTGCCCATGATAACAATAACCATGGTGATAGTGCCCATGGTGACAGTGCCCACGGTGACATTGCTCTTGGTGATAGTTCCTTTGGTGACAATGCTCATGGTGAAATTGCCCATGCTGACAATGCTCATGGTGACGTTGCCAATGGAGAGAGTAGCCATGTGGACAGTGCCCATGGTACCCATGCTCACGGTGATAGGACCCATGGTGACAGTTATCATGCCTGTTGTGCAGATGCTGATAATGCTGCCGGTGATAGTGCCCATGGTTAAGGTGGCCATGGTGACAGTGCTCACAGGAATAGTGAGCATAGTGATAGTGTACTTGGTGACCGTGCCCATGGTGGCAGTGCCCATGGTGACAGTACACATGGTGATACTGCTCAATGTGATAGTGCCCCTGTTGACAGTGTGCATGGTGACAGTTCTCACGGTGACTGTGCCTATGGTGACAATGCTCATGGTGACAGTTCTCACGTTGATAGTGCCCATGGTGAAAATGCCCATGGTGACAGTTCACATGGTGAAAGTGCTCATGATGACAGTGCCCATGTTGGTAGTTCCATTGGTGACAGTGCTCACAGTGATAGTGACCATGGTAAGATCGCAAAAGTTAGCCGTGCCATTGATGACATTGCCCATGATGACTGTACTCATGGTGACAGCACCCATGATGATAGTGTCCATGGTGACATTGCACATGGTGGCAGTGAAAATGGGTGACAGTGACCATGGTGACAGCGCTCATGTTGACAGTGCACACGGTGGCAACCCATGCTGACATTGCCCACGGTGAGTGTGCTCATGGTTGCATTACCCATGGTGACAGTGCTCACAGTTAGCGTGCCCAAGGTAATCATGCTCACCATGATAGTGTCCATGGTGACAGTGATCACAGTGATAGTGCCGATGGTGATAGCGCTCATGGTGATAGTGCCCATGGTTAAGTTGCCCATGGTGACAGTGCTCACAGTAATAGTGAGCAAAGTGATAGGGCCCTTGTTGCCCATGCCCATGCTGAGAGTACACATAGTGATAATTCTCAAGTTGGTAGTGTCTATGGTGACACAGCCCATGGACACCACCGTCATTGAAATAGTGCTCATGGTGACTGGGCCCAAAGGGACAGTGCAACCGTGAAATTGCCTATCGTGACAGTGCTCACAGTGAAAAAGCCCATGGTGAGAATGACCACGGTGACAGTTCTAAGGCTGATAGTGCCAATAGTGACAATACCGATGGTGAGAGTACTCATGGTGATAATGCTCAACGTGATAGTGCCCATGGTCAGAGTGCACATGGTGGTAGTGCAGACGGTGAGAACCCATGCTGAGAGTACTCATGGTAACAATGCTCATGGTTGCAGTACCTATGGTGACAGGGATCACGGTGACAGTGCGGATGGTGGCACTGCCCATGGTGACAGTGCTCATGGTGACAATGCCCATGACGACAGTGCCCATGGTGATGGTTCCCACGGTGACATTTCCTATGGTGACAGTGCTCACGCTGACAGTGCCCATGGTGACAGTGCCCATGATGACCGTGCCCATGTTGACCTTGCTCATGGTGAAATTGCCCATGGTGACAATTCTCACGGTGACAGGACCCTTGGAGACAGCACCCAAGTTGACAGTGCCCATGGTGACGTGCTCATGTTGACAGTGCTCACAGTGGAAGTGCCCATGGTGACACTGCCCATGGTGGCCGTGCCCATGGTGCCAGTGCACACAGTGACGGTGCCCATGCTGGCAGTTCTTATGTTGATAGAGCCCATGGTGACAGTGCACATGGTGATACTGTCAAATATTGACAGTACTCATGGGGACAGTGTTCATGTTTACAGTACCCATGGTGACAGTGCTCACTGTGACTGTACCCAAAGTGACAGGGCCCATGGTGACATTGCCTAAGGTGACTCTGCTCACGGTGACATTGCCCATGGTGACAGTGACCATGGTGATATTTCTCACGGTGATGGTGCCCATGGTGACAGTGTCCATGGTGAGAGTTCTCACGGTGAGAGTGCCCATGGTGACAGGGCTCATGGTGACAGTCCGCATTGTGCCAGTGTGCATGGTGACTGCACTCACAGTGAAAGTGCTCACAGTAATACTGCTCACGGTGACAATGCCCATGGTGAAAATACCCATGGTGACACTATTCATCATCAAAGTGCCCATGGTGGCAATTCTCATAGTGACAGTTCTGATGGTGACAGTGCAAATGGTGACAATACCCATGGTGACAGTACTCATGGTGAAAATACACATTGTGGCATTTCGCATAGTGAGGGTTCTCATCGTGACAGTGCTCATAATAGTAGTGCCCAAGGTGGCAGTGCTCGTGGTGACAGTGCTCTTGGTGACATTGCTCACAGTGATACTTCTCATGGTGACAGTGCCCATGGTGATATTACTCATGATGAGAGTACTCAATGATAAAGTGCCCATGGTGACAGTGCCCATGGTGATAGTGCACATGGTGGCAGTGCAAAATGGTGACAATGCCCATGGTGACAATGCTCATGGTGACATTGCTTAAGGTGATACTCCTTGCCGTGATATTGAGCATGGTGATAGTGCAAATGGTGACAATACCCATGGTGACAGTACTCATGGTGGAAATACCCATGGTGGCAGTTCTCAGAGCAACCGTTCTCATGGTGACAGTACTCATAATAGCAGTGCCCAAGGTGGCAGTGCTCGTGGTGACAGTGCTCCTGGTGACTGTGCCCCTGGTGACAGTTCTTATCATGATAGTGCTCACGTTAGCAGTGTTCATGGTAATAGTGCTCACGCTTGCAGTGCCCACAATGAGAGTGCCATTGGTGAGGTCCTGACTGTGACAGAACCCATGGTGACATTTCTCTCTGTGACAGTGCCCTTGGGGACAGTTAGCATGGTGAAATTTCTCATGGTGATAGTGCCCATTGCTTCAGTGCTCATAGTGACAAGACCCATGGCACCAGTGCCCATCTTGGCATTGCTCACTGTGATAGTTCTCACAGTGACAGTGCCCATGGTGATATTACCCATGGTGACAGTACTCAGTGATAAAGTGCTCATGGTGACAGTGCCTATGGTGATAGTGCACATGGTGGCAGTGCAAAATGGTGACAGTGCCCATGGTGACATTGTATAATGTGATAGTCCTTGCAGTGATAGTGCGCATGGTGACACTGCCCACCATGACAGTGCTCTTGTTGACAGTGCTCATTGTGATAGTGCCAATGTTGGAAGGTCCCATCGTGAAAGTGTCCCTGGTGACAGTTCTTATGGTGACAGTGGTCACAGTGGCAGTGTTCATGGTGAAAGTGCCCATGGTGACAGAGCTCACGGTGACAGTGCCCATACTTATAGTGTTCATAGTAACATTACTAATAGTGAAATTGTCCATGGGGTCACTTCCAATGGTGACAGTGCCCGTGGTCACAACCCTCACGGTGATAGTGCTCACCGTGACACTGCCCATGGTGACAGTGTCCACGGTGACAGATCTAACGGTAATAGTGACCATGATGACAGTGCACATGATGACAGTCCACATTGTGCAAGTGCCCAAGGTGACAGTGCTCACGGTGACAGTGCCCAAACTCAGAATACCCATGGTGATAGTGCCTAGGGTGACAGTTCTCATGGTGATAGTGCCCATAGTGACAGTGCACATGGTGAAACTGAGAATGGTGACAGTACTAATAGTGACAGTGGTCATGGTTGCAGTACCCATGGTGATAGTGCTGAAACTGACAGTGCCCTTGGTGATAGTGCCCATGGTGAGTGTGCTCACGTTAGTAGTGACAATGGTGGCAGTTCCCATTGTGAAAGTGCTCATGTTGACAGTGTCCATGTTGGTAGTTCCCATGGTGACAGTGCTCACGGTGATAGTGACCATGGTAACAGTGCACATTGTGGCTGTTCCCTTGGTGGCAGTGCCCATGATGACATTACTCATGGTGACAGTGCTCCTGGTGATAGTGCCCATGGTGAAAGTGCACATGGTGGTAGTGCACATGGTGGCAGTGAAAAATGGTGACAGTGCCCATGCTGACAGTTCTCATGGTGACAGTGCACACGGTCACAACCCATGCTAACAGTGCTCATGGTAGCAGTACCCGTGGTGACACTGCTCACAGTGATAGTGCCCATGGTGGCAGCGCCCATGGAGACACTGCCAACAGTGACAATGCCCATGATGACAGTGCCCATGGTGACAGTGCCCACGGTGCCATTGCCTATGGTGACAGTGCTCACAGTGACAGTACCCATGGTAACAGTGACCACGGTGAGAGTGTTCATGGTGATAGTGTCCATGGTAACAGGGCTCATTGTGACAGTCCGCATTGTGCCAGTACCCATAGTGAAAGTGCTCATGGTGAGAATGCCCATGGTGAGAGTGACCACAGTGAGAGTGCTCATGGTGGTAGTGCTCACAGTAATAGTGCTCATGATGAGAGTGCCGACAGTGACATTGCTCACGGTGACAGTGCCCATGGTGAGAGCCTGCACCTTGATAGTGCCCATGGTGGCAGTTACCACTGTGAAAGTGCTCATGATGACATTGCCCATGTTGGTAGTTCCCATGGTGACAGTGGTCACGGTGATAGTGACCATGGAAGCAGTGCACATGGTGGCCGTGCCCTTGGTAACAGTGCCCATGATGACAGGACTCATGGTCACAGTTCTCATTGTGATAGTGCCCATGGTGACATTGCACATGGTGGCAGTGAAAAATGGTGACAGTGCCCATGTTGACAGTTCTCATGGTGACAGTGCAAACGGTGACAACCCATGCAGACAGTACTCAAGATGACAGTTCTCTTTGTTGCAGTACCCATGGTGACAATGCTCACAGTGATATTGCCCATGTTGGCAGTGCCCATGGTGACACTGCCCATGAAGACAGTGCCCAGGCGCCATTGCCTGTGGTGACAGTGCTCATGGTAACTGTGCCCATGGTGACAGTGACCACGGTGAGAGTGCTCACAGTGATAGTGCCCATGGTGACAGGGCTCATGGTGCCAGTCCGCATTGTGCCAGTACCCATGGCGACAGTGCTCATGGTGACAGTGACCACAGTGAGAGTGCTCAAGGTTATAGTGCTCACGGTAGTAGTGCTCATGGTGACAGTGCAAATGGTGACAATACCCATGGTGACAGTACTCATGTTGAAAATACCAATGGTGGCAGTTCTCATAGCGACACTTCTCAAGGTGACAGTGCTCATAATAGCAGTTCCCAAGGTGGCAGTGCTCGTGGTGACAGTGCTAATGGTGACAGTGCTCTTGGTGACAGTTTCCATGGGGACAGTACCGATGGTGACACTGCACATTGTTACAGTGCCCATGGTAACCGTGCTCACAGTGATAGTGCACATCGTGACAGTGCCCATGGTGGTAGTTCACCTGGTGACAGTGCTAAATAGTGACAGTGCACATGCTGACAGTGCTCATTGTGATAGTGCCCATGGTGACAGTGCACACGTTGATAATGTGCATTGTTACAGTGTTCATGGTGACAGAGCCCAAGGTGGCAGTGGCCATGGTGACATTGCCCACAATGACAGTGCCCATGGTGACAGTGCTGACAGTGATAGTGCCCATGGTGACACTTCTCATGGTGACAGTGCCCATGGAGATAGTTAGCATGGTGAGATTTCTCACAGTGATAATGCCCGTTGTGACAGTGCTCACAGTGACAATGCCCATGGTCCCAGTGCCCATAGAGACATTCCGCACGGTCACATTTCTCACGGTGAAAGTGCCTATGGTGATATTACGCATGGTGACACTGCACATGGTGGCAGTGCAAAATGGTGACAGTGCCCATGGTGATATTGCTCATGGTGACTTTGCTTACGGTGATCGTCCTTACGGTCACTGTGTGCATGGCGACACTGCACACAGTGACAGTGTTCATGGTGACAGTGTTCACGGTGATAGTTCCCACGGTGAGAGTGTCCATGCTGACAGTGCCCATAGCCACAGTTCTCATGGTGTAGTGGTCACAGTGACAGTGCCCATGGTGAAAATACCGAGGGTGACAATACTCATGGTGACAGTTCTCATTGTGATAGTGCCCATGGTGACAGTGCCCATGTTCACAATTCTCACAGTGATAATGCCTATGGTGAGAGTACCTAGGGTGAAATTGCCCATGGTGACAGTGCCCATGGTGTCATGCCCATGGTGACAGTGCTCATGGTGATAGTGCTCATGTTGGCAGTGCCATAAATAACAGTGCTCATTGTGGCAGTACTCATGGTGACTGTTCTCATAGTGACATTGCCCATGTTTACAGTGATTATGGTGATAGATGTTACGGTGTCACTGCCCATGCGGACAGTGCCCATGCTGACAAAGCCCATGGTGATACTTCCCATTGTGACACTGCCCACGGTGACAGTGCCCATTGTGACAGCGCCCAGTGTGACAAGGCCCATGGTGACAGTCCTCACGGTGACGGTGCCCATGGTGACAGTGCCGATGGTGAGATTGCCAATAGTGACAGTGCTCATGGTGATACTGCCCATGGAGACATTGCCCATGGAGATATTGCTCATGGTGACAACCCCACGGTGACAGTGCCAATGGTGATAGCCCCCGAGGTGACAGTTCTTATGTTGAATGTGCCCATGGTGACAGTGACAGTTCATTGTGACAGTCCGCATTGAGGCTGTGCCCGTTGTGACAGTGCTCAGGGTGATAGTGCTCACGGTGATAGTACTCACGTTGACAATGCCCAAGGTGACGATACCCACGGTGACAGTAATCATGGTGAAAGTGCCCATGGTGGCAGTTCTCATAGGGACAGTTCTTGTGACAGTGCTCATGGTGTCAGTGCTCGTGGTGACAGTCCTCTTGGTGACTCTGCTCATGGTGGCAGTGCCCATGGTGAGACTACCGATGGTGACGCTGCCCATGGTGACAGTGCACATGGTGACAGTAACCACGGTCACAGTTCTAACAGTGATAGTGCCCATGATGACAATGCTCATGGTGACAGTCCACATTGTGCCATTGCCCAAGGTGACAGTGCTCACAGTGACAGTGCCAAAAGTCACAATACCCATGGTGACAGTGCACATGGTGATACTGAGAAGGGTGACAGTGCTAATGGTGACAGTGGTCATGGTTACAGTACCCATGGTGATAGTGCTGAAACTGACAGTGCCCTTGGTGATAGTGCCCATTGTGAGTGTGCTCACGTTAATAGTGCCCATGGAGGCAGTTCCCATTGTGAAAGTGCTCATGGTGACATTGCTTATGGTGATAGTACTTTCAGTGATAGAGCACATGGTGACACTGCCCACCATGACAGTGCTCTTGTTGACAGCGCTCACAGTGACATTGCCCAATGTGGCAGTGCCCATGTTAACAGTTCAGATGGTGACACTGCCTGTGATGACAGTGCTCACGGTGCCGTTGCCTATGGTGACAATGCTTACGGAGATAGTGCCCATGGTGACAGGGCTCATGGTGACAGTCTGAATTGTGCCACTGCCCATGATGAAAGAGCTAATGGTGATAGTGCTCACTGTAATATTGCTCATGCTGACAGTGCAAATGGTGAGAATACCTATAGTGATAGTACTCATGGTGAAAATAAACATGCTGACAGTTTTCATAGCAACAGTTCTCATGGTGACAATGCTCATAATAGCAGTGTCCTAGGTAGCAGTGCTTGTGATGACATTGCTAATGGTGACATGTCTCTTGGTAGAAGATCCCATAGGGATAGTACCGTAGGTGACTCTGCACATTGTGACATTGGCCATGGTAAACTTGCTCACGGTGATAGTGCGCATGGTGACAGTGCCCATGGTGGTATTGCACCTGGTGACAGTGCCAATAGTCACAATTCTCATGGTGTAGTGCTCACGGTGACAGTGCCCATGGTGACAATACCCAGGGTGTCATGCCCATAGTGAGAGTGCTCAATGTGACACTGCTTATTTTGGCAGTGCCATAAGTGACACTGCTCATTCTGGCCATTCTCATGGTGACAGGGCTCACGGTGACATTGCCCATTTTGACAGTGCTCACAGTGACTGTGCCCATGGTGACACTGCCGATGGTGATAATGCCCATAGTGACAGGGCTCACAGTGAAACTACCCATGGAGACATTGCCCATGGTGAGAGTGCTCATGCTGAAATTGCCCATGCTGACAACACTCATGGTGATATTGCCCTTGGAGAGAAAACCCATGATGACAGTGCCCATGGTGACATGCTTATGTTGATAGTGCTCACAGTGATAGTGTCCATGGTGACATTGCCCATGGAGGAAGTGCCCATGGTGCCATTGCCAACAGTGACAGTGCCCATGCTGACAGTTCTCATGGTGATAGTGCCCTTGGTGACAGTGCACATGGTGATAATGACAATGGAGACAGTGCTCATGGTGACAGTGCTCATGGTTGCAGTACACATGGTGAGAGAGCTCCAAATGACAGTGCCAATGCTGGCAGTGCCCATGGTGACAGAGCCCACTGTGACATTGCCTAAGGTGACACTTTTCACAGTGACATTGCCCATGGTGACAGGGCTCAGGGTGACAGTCCGCATTGTGCCAATGCCGAAGGTGACAGTGCTCACGGTGACAGTGCCCATGGTAACAGTGACCAAGTTGAGAGTGCTCATGGTGATAGTGCCCATGGTGACAGGGCTCATTGAGAGAGTCCGCATTGTGCCCGTGCCCATGATGACAGTGCTCACAGTGAAAGTGCTCATGGTAATATTAATCACGGTGCCAGTGCCCAAGGTGAAATTACCCATGGTGACAGTAGTCATCGAGAAAGTGTCCATGGTGGCAATTCTCATAGTAACATTTCTCATGGTGACAGTGCTCATGTAGGCAGTGCTCGTGGTGTCAGTGCCCATGGTGACAGTGTCCATGGTGACATTGCCTATGGTGACAGTGCCCATGGTGACAGTGCCCATGGTGACACTGACCACAGTGAGAGTGCTCACGGTGATAGTGCCCATGGTGACAGCACTCATGGTGACTGTCCCCATTGTGCCAGTGCCAATGGTGAGAGTGCCCATGCTGACAGTGACCATGGTTGAGAGGTATCACAGTAATAGTGCTCATGGTAATAGTGCTCATGGTGACAGTGCAAATGGTGACAATACCCAGGGTGACAGTACTCATGGTGAAAATACCCATGGTTGCAGTTCTCATAGTGACAGTGCTCACTGTGGCAGTGCTTATGGTGACAGTGTTGTTGATGCCAGTGCTTATGGTGATGGTGTTCACAGTGGCTGTGCTCATGAAGATAGTGCTCATGGTGACAGTGCCCATGTTGACAGTGCCCAGGGTGACAGTGCTCATGGGGAAAGTGTCCATGATAACATTAACCATGGTGATAGTGACCCTGGTGACAGTGCCCACGGTGACATTGCTCAAGGTGATAGTGCCTTTGGTGTCAAGGCTCAAGGTGAAATTGCCCATGCTGACAATGCTCATGGTGATATTGTCCTTCGAGAGAGTACCCATGTTGACAGTGCCCATTGTGATGTGCTCATGTTGACAGTGCTCACAGTGATAATGCCCATGGTGATATTGCCCATGATGGAAGTGCCCACGGTGCCATTGTCAACAGTGACAGTGCCCACGCTGACAGTTCTCATGGTGATAATGCCCATGGTGAGAGTGCACATGGTGATAGTGCCAAGGGCAACAGTGCTCATGGTGACAGTGCTCATGGTTGCAGTACCCATGGTGACAGTGCTCAAAATGACACTGCCGATGGTCGCAGCGACCATGGTGACAGTGCCCACGGTGACATTGCCTATGGTGACACTTCTCACTGTGACATTGCCCATGGTGACAGGGCTCATGGTGACAGTCTGCATTGTGCCAGTGCCGAAGGTGACAGTACTCACAGTGACAGTGTCCATGGTGAGAGTTACCAAGGTGAGAGTGCTCACGGTGATAGTGCCCATGGTGACAGGGCTCATGGTGACAGTCCGCATTATGCCAGTGCCCATGGTGACAGTGCTCACAGTGAAAGTGCTCATGGTAATACTGCTCACGGCGACAGTGACCAAGATGAAATTACCCATGGTGACAGTACTCATCGAGAAAGTGCCCATGGTGGCAATTCTCATAATGACAGTTCTCATGGTGACAGTGCTCATGGTGGCAGTGCCCTGGGTAGCATTGCTCGTGGTGACAGTGCTCATAGTGACAGTGTTCATGGTGGCAGTTCCCGTGGTGAGAGTAACGATGGGGTAATGCACATGGTGACAGTGCCCATGGTAACTGTGCTCACGGTGATAGTGCACATGGTGAGAGTGCCCATTGTGACATTGCCCATGGAGACCATGCTCATTGTGACAGTGCTCATGGTTACAGTGCTCATGGTGGAAGTGCCCATGGTGACAGTGCTCATTGTGACAGTGCTCACGGGGACAGTGCCGATGATGACAGTGCTTATGGTGATAGTGTTCACAGTGTCTGTGCTCAAGGTGATAGTGCTCATGGTGGCAGTGCCCATAGTGACACTGCTCATGGTGGCAATACACACGGTGATAGACCCATGATGACAGTGCCAAAGATCACGGTGCAATGATGAGAGAGCTCACGGTGACTGTGACAATGGTGACAGTGCCCACGGAGGCAATGACCATGGCGACAGTGCCCATGATGACAATGCCCATGAGGACAATACCCATGGTGACAGTGCTCACGGGGAAAGTGCCCATGATAACATTAACCACGGTGATAGTGCCCCTGGTGACAGTGCCCACGGTAACATTGCTCATGTTGATAGTGCCTTTGGTGAGAGTACTCATGGAGAAATTGCCCATGCTGACAATTCTCACGGTGACATTGCCCTTGGAGAGTGTACCCATGTTGAGAGTTCTCATGGTGACATCCTCATGTTCACAGGGCTCACAGTGATAGTTCCCATGGTGACATTCCCCACGGTGGAATTGCTCACGATACCAGTGCCCAGTGACACTGCTCTCACTGACAGTTCTCATGGTGATAGTGTCCATGGTGACAGTGCACACTGTGATACTGCCAATGGTGACAGTGCTCCAAATGGCAGTGCCCATGGTGACATTGCCCATGGTGACATTGCCTATGGTGACATTATTCACGGTGACATTGCCCATGGTGACAGGGCTCATGGTGACAGTCCGCATTGTGCCAGTGCACATGGTGACAGTGCTCACAGTGAAAGTGCTCATGGTAATAATGTTTTCGGTGAGAGTGCCCAAGGTGAAAATACCCATGGTGACAGTACTCATCGAGAAAGTGCCCAGGGTGACAATTCTCATAGTAATAGTTTTCATGGTGACAGTGCTTATGGTGACAGTGCCCTGGATGGCAGTGCTCGTGGTGTCAGTGTTCATTGTGAGAGTGCTCATGGTGGCAGTTCCCATGGTGAGAGTACCGATGGGGCAGTGCACATGGTGACAGTGCCCATGGTAACCATGCTCACAGAGATATGACCCATGGTTACAGTTATAACGACTGTTGTGCCAATGCTGATAATGCTCCCGGTGATTGTGTCCATGGTTAAGGTGCCCATGGTGACAGTGTTCTCAGTTATAGTGAGCATAGTGATAGTGTACTTGGTGACCATGCCCATGGTGACAGTGCCCATGGTGACAGTACACATGGTGATACTGCTCAAAGTGCTAGTGCCCTTGTTGACAGTGCCCATGGTGACCGTTCTAACGTTGATAGTGCCCATGGTGACAGTTTGCATGGTGAAAGTGCTCAGGATGACAGTGCCCATGTTGGTAGTTCCATTAGTGAGAGTACTCAAAGTGATAGTGACATTGGTAAGATTGCAGATGGTGGCCGTGCCATTGGTGACATTGCCCATGATGACTGTACTCATGGTGACAACACTCACGGTCATAGTGTCCATGGTGACAGTGCACATGGTTGTAATGCACATGTTGGCAGTGAAAAATGGTGAGAGAACCCATGGTGACAGTGCTCATGGTGAGAGTGCCCACGGTGACTGGGCTCATTGTTGCATTACCCATGGTGACAGTGCTCACAGTTACAGTGCCCATGGTAACAGTGCTCACCATGATACTGTCCATGGTGACAGTGATCACAGTGATAGTGCCAACGGTGATAGTGCTCATGGTGATAGTGCCCATGGTTAAGTTGCCCATGTTGACTGTGCTCACGGTAATAGTGAGCATATTGATAGTGCACTTGTTGACTGTTCCCATGCTGAGAGTACAAATGGTTATAATTCTCAAGTTGGTAGTGCAAATGGTGGCATTGCCCATGGACACCACCCTCAAGGTGATAGTGCTCACTGTGACAGGGCCCATGGGGACAGTGCAAACCGTGACTTTGCCTATCGTGACAGTGCTCACAGTGACAAAGCCCATGGTGACAGTGACCACGGTGACAGTTCTAATGCTGATAGTGCCCATAGTGACAATACCCATGGTGACAGTACTCATGGTGATAATTCTCAAGGTGATAGTGCCCATGGCGATAGTGCCCATGGTGAGAGTCCTCACGGTGATAGTGCCCATAGTGACAGTTCGAATTCTGAAAGTGCTCCTGATGACACTGCCTATGTTGGTAATTCCCATGGTGAGAGGGCTCACGGTGATCCTGAAGATGGTAATAGTTCACATGGTGACCGTGCCCTTGGTGACAGTGCCCATGATGACAGAACTCATGGTGACAGTGCTCACGGTGATAGTGCCCATGTTGAGAGTGCACATGGTGGTAGTGCACATGGTGGCAGTGAAAAATGGTGACAGTGCTCATGGTGACAGTGAACACGGTGAAAACCCACGCTGACAGTACTCACAGCGACACCGCTCATGGTTGCAGTACCCATGGTGACAGTGCTCACAGTGACAGTGCCCACGGTATGAGTGCCCATGGTGACAGTGCTGATGGTGACACTGCCCATGATGACAATGCCCATGGTGGCAGTGCTCGTGGTGACAGTGCTCATGGTGACAGTGCTCATGGTGGCAGTTCCCATTGTGCGAGTACCGATAGGGTAGTTCACAAGGTGATAGTGCTCATGGTAACTGTGTTCACGGTGATAGTGTACACAGTGAGAGTGCCCATTGTGACATTGCCCATGGAGACCCTCCTCATTGTGACAGTGCTCATGGTGGAAGTGCCCATGGTGACAGTGCTCATTGTGGCAGTGCTCATCGGGAGAGTGCCGATGATGACAATGCTTATGGTGATAGTGTTCACAGTGTGTGTGCTCAAGGTGATAGTGCTCACGGTGGCAGTGCCCACAGTGACACTGCTCACCCTGGCAATACCCACGGTGATTGACCCTTGGTGACAGTGCCCAAGATCACAGTGCAATGGTGAGAGAGCACATGGTGACAGTGACAAGGGTGACAGTGCCCACGGAGGCAATGGCCATGCTGACAGTGCTCATGGTGACAGTGCCCATGGTGACAGTGCCCATGATGATGCTGCCCATGGTGACAGTGCTCACAGGGAAAGTGCTCATGATAACATTAACCACGGTGATAGTGCCCCTGGAGACAGTGCCCATGGTGACATTGCTCATGGTGATATTGCCTTTGGTGACAGTACTCAAGGTAAAATTGCCCATGTTGACAATGCTCATGGTGACATTGTCCTTGGAGAAAGTATCAATGTTGAGAATTCCCATGGTGACGTGCTCATGTTGACAGTGCTCACAGTGATAGTTCCCATGGTGACATTGCACATGGTGGAACTGCTCACGATGCTATTGCCCACAGTGACAGTGCTCATGCTGAGAGTTCTCATGGTGATAGTGCCCATGGTGATACTGCCAATGGTGACAGTACTCATGGTGACAGTGCTCAAAACGGCAGTTCCCATGGTGATATTGCCCATGTTGATATTGCCTACGGTGACAATTCTTACGGTGACATTGCCCATGGTGAGAGTGCTCATGGTGACACTCTGCATTGTGCCAGTGCCCATGGTGACAGTGCTCACAGTAAAAGTGCTCATGGTAATACTGTTTACATTGAGAGTGCCCAAGGTGAAAATACCCATGGTGACAGTATTCATCGAGAAATTGCCCATGGTGACAATTCTCATGCTATCAGTTATGGTGACAGTGCTCATGGTGGCAGAACCCTGGGTGTCAGTGCTCATGGTGACAGTGCTCACGGTGACATTGCCTATGGTGACAGTGCTCACGGTGACAGTGCCCATGGTGACACTGACCACAGTGAGAGTTCTCACGGCGATAATGCCCATGGTGACATCACTCATGGTGACAGTCCCCATTGTGCCAGTGCCCATGGTGACAGTGACCACGGTGAGAAGTCTCACGGTGATAGTGCTCATGGTACTAGTGCTCATGGTGGCAGTGCACACGGTGAAAACCCATGCTGACAGTACTCACAGTGACACTGCTCATGGTTGCAGTAGCCATGGTGACAGTGCTCACAGTGACAGTGCCCATGGTGACATTGCCTATGGTGACAGTGCTCACCGTCACAGTGCCCATGGTGAGACTGACCACAGTGAGTGCTCACGGTGAGAGTGCCCATGGTGACAGCACTCATGGTGACAGTCCCCATTGTGTCAGTGCCCATGGTGACATTGACCATGATGAGAGGTCTCACGGTGATAGTGCTCACAGTAATAGTGCTCATGGTGACACTGCAAAAGGTGACAATACCCAGGATGACAGTATTCATGGTGAAAATACCCATGGTGGCAGTTCTCGTAGTGACAGTGCTCATGGTGGAAGTGCCCATAGTGACAGTGCTCATTGTGGCAGTCCTCATGGTGACAGTGCCGATAATGCCAGTGTTATGGTGGTGGTTTTCACAGTGGCTGTGCTCATGGAGATAGTGCTCACGGTGACAGTTCCCATGATGACATTGCCCAGGGTAACAGTGCTCACGGGGAAAGTGCCAATGATAACATTAACCATGGTGATAGTGCCCCTGGTGACAGGGTCCATGGTGACATTGCTCATGGTGATAGTGCCTTTGGTGACAGTGCTCATGGTGAAATTGCCCATCCTGACAATGCTCATGGTTACATTGCCCTTCGAGATTGTACCCATGTTGACAATGCCCATGGTGACGTGCTCAAGTTGACAGTGCTCACAGTTATAGTGCCCATGGTGACATTGCCCATGGTAGAAGTGCCCACGGTGCCATTGCCAGCAGTGACAGTGTCCACGCTGACAGTTCTCATGGTGATAATGCCCATGGTGACAGTGCACATGGTGATACTGTCAATGGCGACAGTGCTCATGATGACAGTGCTCATGGTTGCAGTACCCATGGTGACAGTGCTCAAAATGACAGTGCCAATGGTGGCAGTGCCCATGGTGACAGTGCCCACGGTGACATTGCCTATGGTGACACTTCTCACTGTGACATTGCCCATGGTGACAGGGCTCATGGTGACAGTCTGCATTGTGCCAGTGCCGAAGGTGACAGTACTCACAGTGACAGTGTCCATGGTGAGAGTTACCAAGGTGAGAGTGCTCACGGTGATAGTGCCCATGGTGACAGGGCTCATGGTGACAGTCCGCATTATGCCAGTGCCCATGGTGACAGTGCTCACAGTGAAAGTGCTCATGGTATTACTGCTCAAGGTGACAGTGCCAAGGTGAAATTATCCATGGTGACAGTACTCATCGAGAAAGTGCCCATGGTGGCAATTCTCATAATGACTGTGCTAATGGTGGCAGTGCCCTGGGTGACAGTGCTCATGGTGGCAGTTCCCATGGTAAGAGTACCGATGGGGTAGTGCACAAGGTGACAGTGCCCATGGTAACTATGCTCACAGTGATAGTGCACACGGTGAGAGTGCACATTGTGACATTGCCCATGGAGACCCTCCTTATTGTGACATTGCTCATGGTTACAGTGCTCATGGTGGAAGTGCCCATGGTGACAGTGCTCACTGTGGGAGTGCTCATGGGGACAGTGACGATGATGACAGTGCTTATGGTGATAGTGTTCACAGTGTCTGTGCTCAAGGTGATAGTGCTCATGGTTACAGTGCCAATAGTGACACTGCTCATGCTGGCAATACCCACGGTGATAGACTCATGGTGACACTGCCCAAGATCACAGTGCAATGGTGATAGAGCTCATGGTCACAGTGACAATGGTGACGGTGCCCACAGAGGTAATGGCCATGGTGACAGTGCTCATGGTGACAGTGCCCATGCTGACACTGCCCACGGTGACAGTGCTCAAGGGGAAAGTGCCCATGATAACATTAACCACGGTGATAGTGCCCCTGGTGAATATGCCCACGGTGACATTGCTCAAGGTGATAGTGCCTTTGGTGACAGTACTCATGGTGAAATTGCCCATGATGACAATGCTCATGGTGACATTGCCCCTGGAGTGAGTACCCATGTTGACAGTTCCCATGGGGACGTGCTCATTTTGCCAGTGCTCACAGTGATAGTTCCCATGGTGACATTGCCCATGGTGGAATTGCTCACGATGCCAGTGCCCACAGTGACAGTGCTCACGCTGACAGTTCTTATGGTGATAGTGCCCATGGTGACAGTGCACATGGTGATACTGCCAATGGTGACAGTACTCATGGTGACAGTGCTCAAAATGGCAGTGCCCATGGTGACATTGCCCATGGTGATATTGCCTATGGAGACACTTCTCACGGTGATATTGCCCATGGTGAGTGGGCTCATGGTGACAGTCCGCATTCTGCCAGTGCCAATGGTGACAGTGCTCACAGTGAAAATGCTCATGGTAATACTGTTTACGGTGAGAGTGCCCAAGGTGAAAATACCCATGGTGACAGTACTCATGGAGAAAGTGCCCATGGTGACAATTCTCATAGTAACAGTTCTCATGGTGACATTGCTCATGGTTGAAGTGCCCTGGGTGGCAGTGCTTGTGGTGTCAGTGCTCATGGTGACAGCACTCATGGTGGCAGTTCCTATGGTGAGAGTACCGATGGGGCAGTGCACATGGTGACAGTGCCCATGGTAACTGTGCTCATGGTGATATGACCCATGGTTACAGTTATCACGACTGTTGTGCCAATGCTGATAATGTTCCCGGTGATAGTGCCCATGGTGACAGTGTTCAGATTAATAGTGAGGATAGTGATAGTGTACTTGGGAACCGTGCCCATGGTGACAGTGCGCATGGTGACAGCACACATGATGATACTGCTCAATGTGATAGTGCCCCTGTTGACAGTGCACATGGTGACATTTCTCACGGTGATATTGCCCACGCTGAGAGTGCACATGGTGGGAGTGCACATGTTGGCAGTGAAAAATGGTGACAGTGCACATGGTGAGAGTGCACACGGTGAAAACCCATGCTGACAGTACTCATAGTGACACTGCTCATGGTTTCAGTACCCATGGTGACAGTGCTCACAGTGATAGTGCCCATTATATAAGTGCACATAGTGACAGTGCTCATGGTGACACTGGCCATGATGACAGTGCCCATAGTGACAGTGACCATGGTGACATTGCCTATGGTGTCTGTGCTCACGGTGACAGTGCCCATGGTGACACTGGCCACAGTGTGAGTGCTCACAGTGATAGTGCCCATGATGAAAACACTCATGGTGAGAGTCCCCATTGTGCCAATGTCAATGGTGACAGTGACCACGGTGAGAGGTCTCACTGTGACAGTGCTTATAGTAATAGCGCTCACGGTTACTGTGCAAATGGTGACAATACCCAGGGTGACAGTACTCATGGTGAAAATACCCATGGTGGCAGTTCTCATAGTGACAGTGCTCATGGTGGAAGTGCCCATGGTGACAGTGCTCATTGTGGCAGTGCTCATGGTGACAGTGCTGATGATGCCAGTGCTTATGGTGATGGGGTTCACAGTGGCTGTGCCCATGGAGATAGTGCTCAAGGTGACAGTGCCCATGATGACAGTGCCCAGGGTGACAGTGCTCACGGGGAACGTGCCCATGATAACATTAACCATGGTGATAGTGCCCCTGGTGACAGTGCCCATGGTGACAGTGACCAAGGTGAAAGTGCTCGCAGTTATAGTGCCCATGGTGACAGGGCTCATGGTGACAGTCCACATTGTGCCAGTGCCAATGGTAACAGTGCTCGCAGTGAAAGTTCTCATGGTAAAAATGCTCATGGTGACAGTGCCCAAGGTGAAATTACCCATGGTGACAATACTCATTGAGAAAGTGCCCATGGTGGCAATTCTCATATTTACAGTGCTCATGGTGGCAGTGCCCTGGGTGGCAGTGCTCATGGTGACAGTGCTCATGGTGGCAGTTCCCATGGTGAGAGTACCAATGGGGTAGTGCACAAGGTGACAGTGCCCATGGTAACCATGCTCACGGTGATAGTGCACACGGTGAGAGTGCCCATTGTTACATTGCCAATGGAGACCCTGCTCATTGTGACAGTGCTCATGGTTACAGTGCTCATGGTGGAAGTGCCCATGGTGACAGTGCACATGGTGATACTGCCAATGGTGACAGTGCTCATGGTGACAGTGCTCATGGTTGCAGTACCCATGGTGACAGTGCTCAAAATGACATTGCCAAAGGTGGCAGTGCCCATGGTGACAGTGCCCATGGTGAAATTGCCTATGGTGACACTTCTCATGGTGACATTGCCAATGGTGACAGGGCTCATGGTGACAGTCTGCATTGTGCCAGTGCCGAAGGTGACAGTGCTCACGGTGACAGTGTCTATGGTGACAGTGACCAAGGTGAGGGTGCTCACGGTGATAGTGCCCATGGTGATAGGGCACATGGTGACACTCTGCATTGTGCCAGTGCCCATGATGACAGTGCTCACAGTGAAAGTGCTCATGGTAATACTGCTCATGGTGACAGTGCCCAAAGTGAAATTACCCATGGTGACAATACTCATCGAGAAAGTGCCTATGGTGGCAATCTTCATAATGACAGTTCTCATGGTGACAGTGCTCATGGTGGCAGTGCCCTGGGTGGCAGTGCTCGTGGTGACAGTGCTTATGGAGACAGTGCTCATGGTGGGAGTTCCCATGGTGAGAGTAATGATGGGGTAATGCACAAATTGACAGTGCCCATGGTAACCGTGCTTACAGTGATAGTGCACACGGTGAGAGTGCCCATTGTGACATTGCCCTTGGAGACCCTCCTCATTGTGACAGTGCTCATGGTAACAGTGCTCATGGTGGAAGTGCCCATGTTGACAGTACTCATCGAAAAAGTGCCCATAGTGACAATTTTCTTAGTAACAGGTTTCATGGTGACAGTGCTCATGGTGGCAGTGCCCTGGGTGGCTGTGCTCGGGGTGTCACTGCTCATGGTGAGAGTGTTCATGGTGGCAGTTCCCACGGTGAGAGTACCGATGGGGCAGTGCACATGGTGACAGTGCCCATCGTAACCGTGCTCACGGTGATATGACCCATGGTTACAGATATCACGACTGTTGTGCCGATGCTGATAATGCTCCCGGTGATAGTGTCCATGGTTAAGCTGCCCATGGTGACAGTGTTCTCAGTCATAGTGAGCATAGTGATAGTGTACTTGGTGACTGTGCCCATGGTGACAGTACACATGGTGATACTGCTCAATGTGATGGTGCCCTTGATGACAGTGCGCATGGTGACAGTTCTCATGGTGACAGTGCCTATGGTGACAATGCTCATGGTGACAGTGCCCATGGTGACCGTTCTAATGTTAATAGTGCCCATGCTGACAGTTCGCATGGTGAAAGTGCTCATGATGACAGTGCCCATGTTGGAAGTTCCATTGGTGACAGTGCTCACAGTGATAGTGACCATGGTATGATTGCAGATGTTGGCAGTGCATTTGGTGACACTGCCCATGATGATAGTACTCATGGTGAAAGTGCTCATGGTGATAGTGTCCATGGTGACAGTGCACATGCTGACAGTGCTCACGGTGACTGGGCGCATGGTTGCATTACCCATGGTGACAGTGCTCACAGTTACAGTGCCCATGGTTACTGTGCTCACCATAATAGTGTCCATGGTGACAGTGATCACAGTGATAGTGCCGATGGTGATAGTGCTCACGGTGATAGTTCCCATGGTTAAGTTGCCCCTGGTGACAGTGCTCACGGTAGTAGTGGGCATAGAGATAGTGCAGTTCTTGACCGCGCCCATGCTGAGAGTACATATGGTGATAATTCTCAAGTTGGTAGTGCTCATGGTGGCAGTGCCCATGGACACCACCCTCAAGGTGATAGTGCTGAGTGTGACAGTGCCCATGGGGACAGTGCAAACCGTGACTTTGTCTATCATGAGAGTGCTCACAGTGTCAAAGCCCATGGTGACAATGACCACGGTGACAGTTCTAATGCTGATAGTGCCCATATTGACAATACCCATGGTGACAATATTCATGGTGATAATTCTCAAGGTGATAGTGCCCATGGTGATAGTGCCCATGGTGAGAGACCTCACGCTGATAGTGCCTATGGTGACAGTTCCCATTCTGAAAGTTCCCATGATGACAGTGCCTATGTTGGTAATTCCCATGGTGACAGTGCTCACGGTGATACTGTCGATGGTACCCGTTCACATGGTGGTCGTGCCATTGGTGACAGTGCCCATGATGACAGTACTCATGGTGACATTGCTCACGGTGATAGTGCCCATGGTGAGAGTGCACATGGTGGTAGTGCACATGGTGACAGTGCACATGGTAACCGTGCTCATGGTGATATGACTCATGGTTACAGTTATCACGACTTCTGTGCCGATGCTGATAATGTTCCCGGTGATAGTGACCATGGTTAAGGTGCCCATAGTGACAGTGTTCACAGTAATAATGAGCATTGTGATAGTGTACTTGGTGACCGTGCCCATGGTGATAGTGCCCATGGTGACAGTACACATGGTGATATTGCTCAATGTGATAGTGCCCTTGTTGACAGTGCACATGGTGACATTTCTCACGGTGACAGTGCCTATGGTGACAATGCTCATGGTGACAGTGCCCATGGTGACCGCTCTCATGTTGATAGTGCCCATGGTGACATTTCGCATGGTGAAAGTGCTCATGATGCCAGTGCCCATATTGGTAGTTCCATTGGTGACAGTGCTCACACTGATAGTGACCATGGTAAGATTGCAGATGGTGGCCGTACCATTGGTGACATTGCCCATGATGACAGTACTCATGGTGACAGCACTCACGGTGATAGTGTCCATGGTGACAGTGCACATGGTTATAATGCACATGGTGGCAGTGAACAATGGTGACAATGCCCATGGTGACAGTGCTCATCGTGACAGTGCACACGGTGACTGGGCTTATGGTTGCATTACCCATGGTGACAGTGATCACAGTGATAGTGCCAATGGTGACAGCACTCATGGTGACAGCCCCCAGTGTGCAAGGTCCCATGGTGACAGTGACCACGGTGAGAAATCTCACGGTGATAGTGCTCACAGTAATAGTGCTCATGGTGACAGTGCAAATGGTGACAACACACAGGGTGACAGTACTCATGGTGAAAATACCCATGGCGGCAGTTCTCATAGTGACAGGGCTCATGGTGGTAGTGCCCAGGCTGACAGTGCTCATTGTGGCAGTGCTCATGATGCCAGTGCCGATGATGCCAGTGCTTATGGTGATGGTGTTCACAGTGGCTGGGCTCATGGAGATAGTGCTCACGGTGACAGTGCCCTTGATGACAGTGCCCAGAGTGACAGTGCTCATGGGGAAAGTGCCAATGATAACATTAACCATGGTGATAGTGCCCCTGGTGACACGGCCCACAGTGACATTCCTCATGGTGACAGTGCCCATGGTGACAGTACACATGGTGATACTGCTCAATGTGATAGTGTGCTTGTTGACAGTGTGCATGGTGACAGTTCTCACGGTGACAGTGGCTATGGTGACAATGCTCATGGTGACAGTGCCCATGGTGACCGTTCTCACGTTGATAGTGCCCATGGTGACAGTTCGTATGGTGAAAGTGCTCATGATGACAGTGCCCAAGTTTGTAGTTCCATTGGTGACAGTGCTCACAGTGATAGTGACCATGGTAAGATTGCAGATGGTGGCTGTGCCATTGTCCATGATGACAGTACTCATGGTGACAGCGCTCATGGTGATAGTGTACATGGTGACAATGCACATGTTTGTAATGCGCATGGTGGCAGTGAAAAATGGTTATAGTGCCCATGGTGACAGTGCTCATGCTGACAGTGCACCAGGTGACAAACCATGCTGACAGTGCTCACGGTGGCTGGGCTCATGGTTGCATTACCCATGGTGACAGTGCTCACAGCTACAATGCCCATGTTAACTGAGCTCACCATGATAGTGTCCATGGTGACAGTGCTCACAGTGATAGTGAGCATAGTGATAGTGCACTTGTTGATCTTCCCCATGCTGAGAGTACACATGGTGATAATTCTCAAGTTGGTTGTGACCATGGTGGCAGTGTCCATGGACACCACCCTCAAGGTGATAGTGCTGACTATGACAGGGCCCAAGGGGACAGTGCAAACCGTGACTTTGCCTATTGTGACAGTGCTCACAGTGACAAATTCCATCGTGACAGTGACCACAGTGACAGTTCTAATTCTGATAGTGCCCATAGTGACAATACCCATGGTGACAGTACTCACGGTGATAATTCTCAAGGTGGTAGTGCCCATGGCGATACTTACCATGTTGAGAGTCCTTACGGTAATAGTGCCCATGGTGAGAGTTTCCATTCTGAAAGTGCTCATGATGACACTGCCTATGTTGGTAATTCCCATGGTGACACTGCTCACAGTGATACTGACGATGGTAACAGTTCAAATGGTGGCCGTGCCCTTGGTGACAGTGCCCATGAAGACGGTACTCATGGTGACAGTTTTCACGGTGACAGTGCCCATGGTGAGAGTGCACATGGTGGTAGTGCACTTGGTGGCACTGAAAAATGGTGACAGTGCTCATGGTGACAGTGCACACAGTGAAAACCCATGCTGACAGTACTCACAGAGACACTGCTCATGGTTGCAGTACCCATGGTGACAGTGCTCACAGTGACAGTGCCCATGGTATGAGTGCCCATGGTGACAGTGCTCATGGTGACACTGCCCACGGTGACATTACCTATGGTGACAGTGCTCACGCTGACAGTGCCCATGGTGACACTGACCACAGTGAGAGTGTTCACGGTGATAGTGCCCATGGTGACAGCACTCATGGTGACAGTCCCCATTGTGCAAGTGCCCATGGTGACAGTGACCATGCTGAGAGATCTCATGGTGATAGTGCTCACGGTAATAGTGCTCATGGTGACAGTGAAAATGGTGACAATACCCAGGGTGACAGTACTCATGGTGAAAATACCCATGGTGGCAGTTCTCATAGTGACAGTGCTCATGGTGGAAGTGCCCATGCTGACAGTGCTCATTGGGGTAGTGCTCATGGTGATAGTGCCGATGATGCCAGTGCTTATGGTGATGGTGTTCACAGTGGCTGGGCTCATGGAGATAGTGCTCACAGTGACAGTGCCCATGATGACAGTGCTCATGGGGAAAGTGCCCATGATAACATTAACCATGGTGATAGTGCCCCTGGTGACACGGCCCACAGTGACATTGCACATGGTGATAGTGCCTTTGGTGACTGTGCTCATGGTGAAATTGCCCATCCTGACAATGCTCATGGTGACATTGACCTTCGAGAGAGTACCCATGTTGACAGTGCCCATGGTGATGTGCTCATGTTGACAGTGCTCATGGTGATAGTGCCCATGGTGACCTTGCCCATGGTGGAAGTGCCCACGGTGCCCTTGCCAACAGTGACAGTGCCCATGCTGACAGTTCTCACTGTGATAGTGCCCATGGTGGCAGTGCACATGGTGATACTGGCAATGGTGACAGTGCTCATGGTGACAGTGCTCATGGTTGCAATACCCATGGTGACAGTGCTCAAAATGACAGTGCCAATGGTGGCAGTGACCATGGTGACAGTGCCCACGGTGACATTGCCCATGGTGACACGGCTCATGGTGACGTGCTCATGTTGACAGTGCTCACAATGATAGTGCCCATGGTGACATTGCCCATGGTGGAATTGCTCACGATGCCAGTGCCCACAGTGACAGTGCTCACGCTGTGAGTTGTCATGGTGATAGTGCCCATTTTGACAGTGCACATGGTGATAATGCCAATGGTGACAGTACTCACGGTGACAGTACTCATGGTTGCAGTAACCATGGTGACAGCGCTCAAAATGGAAGTTCCCATGGTGATATTTCCCATGGTGACATTGCCTATGGTGACACTTCTCATGGTGACATTGCCCGTGGTGACAGGGCTCATGGTGACAGTCCGCATTGTGACAGTGCCCATGGTGACAGTGCTCACAGTGAAATTGCTCATGGTAATACTCTTTACGGTGAGAGTGCCCAAAGTGAATATACACATGGTGACAGTACTCATTGAGAAATTGCCCAAGGTTACAATTCTCATAGTAACAGTTCTCATGGTGACAGTGTTCATGGTGGCAATGCCCTGGGTGGCAGTGATCGTGGTGTCAGTGCTCATGGTGACAGTGCTCATGGTGGCAGTTCCCATGTTGAGAGTACTGATGGGGCAGTGCACATGGTGACAGTGCCCATGGTAACCGTGCTTACGGTGATATGACCCATGGTTACAGTTATCATGACTGTTGTGCTCATGCTGATAATGCTCCCGGAGATAGTGCCCATGGTTACGGTGCCCATGGTGACTGTGTTCAGAGTAATAGTGAGGATAGTGATAGTGTACTTGGTGACTGTGCCCATGGTAACAGTGCCCATGGTGACATTTCTCTCAGTGACAGTGCCTATGGTGACAATGCTCATGGTGACAGTGCCCATGGTGACCATTCTCACATTGATAGTGCCCATGGTGAGAGTTCGCATGGTGAAAGTGCTCATGATGACAGTGCCCATTTTGGTAGTTGCATTGGTGACAGTGCTCACTGTGATAGTGACCATGGTAAGATTGCACACGGTGGCCGTGCCATTGCCCACGATGACAGTACTCATGGTGACAGCGCTCACAGTGATACTGTCCATGATGACAGTGCACATGGTTGTAATGCACATGGTGGCAGTGAAAATTGGTGACAGAGCCCATGGTGACAGTGCTCATGGTGACAGTGCACACGTTGACAACCCATGCTGACAGTTCTCACGGTGACTGGGCTCCTGGTAACTGTGCTCACCATGATATTGTCCATGGTTACAGTGATCACAGTGAGATTGCTGACGGTGATAGTGCTCACGGTGACAGTGCCCATGGTTAAGTTGCCCATGGTGACAGTGCTCACGGTCATACTGAGCATAGTGATAGTGCACTTCTTGACCGTGCCCATGCTGACAGTACACATGATGATAATTCTCAAGTTGGTAGTGCACATGGTGGCAGTGCCCATGGACACCACCCTCAAGTTGATAGTGCTGACTCTGACAGGGCCCATCGGGACAGTGCAAACCATGACTTTGCCTATCGTGACAGTGCTCACAGTGAGAAAGTCCATGGTGACAGTGACCACAGTGACAGTTCTAATGCTGATAGTGCCCATAGTGACAATACCCATGGTGACAGTACTCATGGTGATAATTCTCATGGTGATAGTGCCCATGGCAATAGTGCCCATGGTGAGAGTCCTCATGGTGATAGTGCCCATGGTGACAGTTCCCATTCTGAAAGTGCTCATGACGACAGTGCCTATGTTGGTAATTCCCATGGTTACAGTGCTCACAGTGATACTGACGATGGTAAGAGTTCACATGGTGTCCGTGCCCTTGGTGACAGTGCCCATGAAGACAGTATTCATGGTGATACTGCTCATGGTGATAGTGCCCATGGTGAGAGTGCACATGGTGGTAGTGCACATGGTGGCAGTGAAAAATGGTGACATTGCTCATGGTGACAGTGCACACGGTGAAAACTCATGCTGACAGTACTCACAGTGACACTGCTCATGGTTGCAATACCCAAGGTGACAGTGCTCACAGTGACAGTGCCCATGGTATGAATGCACATGGTGACAGTGCACATGGTTGCAGTAGCCATGGTGACAGTGCTCAAAATGACAGTGCCAATGGTGGCACTGCCCATGGTGACAGTTCCCACGGTGACATTGCCTATGGTGACACTTCTAACGGTGACATTGCCCATGGTGACAGGGCTCATGGTGACAGTCTGCATTGTGCCATTGCCCTTTGTGACAGTGCTCACAGTGAAAGTGCTCATGTTAATACTGCTCATGGTGACAGTGCCCAAGGTGAAATTACCCATGGTGACAATACTCATCGAGAATGTGCCCATGGTGGCAATTCTCATAATGACAGTTCTCATGGTGACAGTGCTCATGGTGGCAGTGCTCATGGTGGCAGTTCCCATGGTGAGAGTAAGATGGGGTAGTGAACAAGGTGACAGTGCCCATGGTAACCGTGCTCACGTTGATAGTGCACATGGTGATAGTGTCCATTGTGACATTTCCAATGGAGACACTCCTCATTGTGACAGTGCTCATGGTTACAGTGTTTATGGTGGAAGTGCCCATGGTGACAGTGCTCATTGTGACAAAGCTCATGCTGGCAATACCCACAGTGATAGACCCATGTTGACAGTGCCCAAGATCAAAATGCAATGGTGAGAGAGCTCATGGTGACAGTGACAATGATGATAATGCCCATGATGACACTACCCATGGTGACAGTGCTCACGGGGAAAGGGCCCATGATAACATTAACCATGGTGATAGTGCCCACGGTGACATTTCTCATGGAGATAGTGCTTTTGGTGACAGTATTCATGGTGAAATTGCCCATGCTGACAATGCTCATGGTGACATAGCACTTGGAGAGAGTACCCATGTTGAGAGTTCCCATGGTGACGTGCTCATGTTCACAGTGCTCACAGTGATAATTTCCATGGTTACATTGCCCGTGGTGGAATTGCTCACGATGACACTGCCCACAGTGACAGTGCTCACGCTGACAGTTCTCATGGAGATAGTGCCCATGGTGACAGTGCACATGTTGATACTACCAATGGTGACAGTACTCATAGTGACAGTGCTCAAAATGGCAGTGCCCATGGTGACATTGACATGGTGACATTGCCTATGGTGACAATTCTTACAGTGACATTGCCCATGGTGACAGGGCTCATGGTGACAGTCCGCATTGTGCCAGTGCCCATGGTGAGAGTGCTCACAGTGAAATTGCTCATGGTAATACTGTTTACAGTGAGAGTGCCCAAGGTGAAAATACTGATGGTGACAGTACTCATCGAGAAAGTGCCCATGGTTACAATTCTCATAGTAACAGTTCTCATGGTTGACAGTGCTCATGGTGGCAGTTCCCATGGTGAGAGTACCGATGGGGCAGTGCACGTGGTGACAGTGCCCATGGTAACCATGCTCACAGTGATATGACCCATAATTACAGTTATCACGCCTGTTTTGCCGATGCTGATAATGCTCCCGGTGATAGTGCCCATGGATAAGGTGCCCATGGTGACAGTGTTCACAGTAATAGTGAGCATAGTGATAGTGTACTTGGTGACCGTGCCCATGGTGACAGTACACATGGAGATACTGCTCCATGTGATAGTGCCCTTATTGACACTGCGCATGGTGACAGTTCTCACGGTGACAGTGCCTATGGTGACAATGCTCATGGTGACAGCGCACATGGTGACTGTTCTCCCGGTGATAGTGTCCATGGTTAAGATGCCCATGGTTTCAGTGCTCATGGTGACAGTGCACAAGGTGACAACCCATGCTGACAGTGCTCATGGTTACTGTGCTTATGGTTGCATTACCCATGGTGACAGTGCTCACAGTTACAGTGTCCATGGTAACTGTGCTCACCATGATAGTGTCCATGGTGACGGTGATCACAGTGATCGTGCCAATGGTGATATTGTTCATGGTGATAGTGCCCATGGTTAAGTTGCCCATGGTGACAGTGCTCACAGGAATAGTGAGCATAGTGATAGTGTACTTGGTGACCGTGCCCATGGTGGCAGTGCCCATGGTGACAGTACACATGGTGATACTGCTCAATGTGATAGTGCCCCTGTTGACAGTGTGCATGGTGACAGTTCTCACGGTGACTGTGCCTATGGTGACAATGCTCATGGTGACAGTTCTCACGTTGATAGTGCCCATGGTGACAATGCTCATGGTGACAGTTCTCACGTTGATAGTGCCCATGGTGAAAATGCCCATGGTGACAGTTCGCATGGTGAAAGTGCTCATGATGGCAGTGCCCATGTTGGTAGTTTCATTGGTGACAGTGCTCACAGTGATAGTGACCATGGTAAGATTGCAGATGGTGGCGTGCCATTGGTGACATTGCCTATGATGACAGTACTCATGGTGACAGCACACACAATGATAGTGTCCATGGTGACAGTGCACATGGTTGTAGTGCACATGGTGGCAGTGAAAAAGGGTGACAGTGCCCATGGTGACAGTGCTCATGGTGACAGTGCACACGGTGACAACCCATGCTGACATTACTCACGGTGAGTGTGCTCATGGTTGCATTACCCATGGTGACAGTGCTCACAGTTAGCGTGCCCAAGGTAATCGTGCTCACCATGATAGTGTCCATGGTGACAGTGATCACAGTGATAGTGCCGATGGTGATAGTGCTCACGGTGATAGTGCCCATGGTTAAGGTGCCCATGGTGACAGTGCTCACAGTAATAGTGAGCAAAGTGATAGTGCCCTTCTTGCCTGTGCCCATGCTGAGAGTGCACATGGTGATAATTCTCAAGTTGGTAGTGCCCATGGACACCACCCTCAAGGTGACAGTGCTCGCTGTGACAGGGCCCATGGGGACAGTGCAAACTGTGACTTTGCCTATCGTGAGAATGCTCACAATGACAAAGCCCATGGTGACAGTGACCACGTCGACAGTTCTAATGCTAATAGTGCCCATAGTGACAATACCCATGGTGACAGTACTCATGGTGATAATTCTCCAGGTGATAGTGCCCATGGCGATAGTGCCCATGGTGAGAGTTCTCACAGTGATAGTGCCCATGGTCACATTTCCCATTCTGAAAGTGCTCATGATGACAGTGCCTATGTTGGTAATTGCCATGATAACAATGCTCACGGTGATACTGACGATGGTAACATTTCACATTGTGGCCATGCCCTTGGTGACAGTGCCCATGATGACAGTACTCATGGTGACAGTGCTCACGGAGATGGTGCCCATGGTGAGAGTGCACATGGTGGTAGTGCACATGGTGGCAGTGAAAAATGGTGACATTGCTCATGGTGATAGTGCACACAGTGAAAACCCATGTTGACAGTACTCACACTGACACTTCTCATGGGTGAAGTACCCGTGGTGACAGTGCTCTCAGTGACAGTGCCCATGGTATGAGTGCCCATGGTGACAGTGCTCATGGTGACACTCCCCATGATGACAGTGCCCATAGTGACAGTGCCCATGGTGACATTGCCTATGGTGACAGTGCCCATGGTGACACTGACCACAGTGAGAGTGCTCATGGTGATAGTGCCATTGGTGACAGCACTCATGGTGACCATCCCAATTGTGCCAGTGCCCATGGTGACAGTGCCAATGGTGACAGTGACCATGGTGAGAGGTCTCATGGTGATAGTGCTCACCGTAATAGTGCTCATGTTGACAGTGCAAATGGTGACAATACCCAGGGTGACAGTACTCATGGTGAAAATACCCATGGTGGCAGTTCTCATAGTGATAGTGCTCATGGTGGAAGTGCCCATGCTGACAGTGCTCATTGTGGAAGTGCTCATGGGACAGTGCCAATGGTTCCAGTGCTTATGGTGATGGTGTTCACAGCGGCTGTGCTCATGGAGATAGTGCTCATGGTGACAGGGCCCATGATGACACTGCCCAGGATGACAGTGCTCACAGGGAAATTGCCCATGATAACAATAACCATGGTGATAGTGCCCCTGGTGACAGTGCCCACGGTGACATTGCTCATAGTGATAGTGCCTTTGGTGACAGTGCTCATGGTGAAATTGCGCATCCTGCAATGCTCATGGTGACATTGCCCTTCGAGAGAGTACCCATGTTGACATTGCCCATGGTTACGTGCTCATGTTGACAGTGCTCACAGTGATAGTGCCCATGGTGACATTTCCCATGGTGGAAGTGCCCACGGTGCCATTGCCAACAGTGACACTGCCCACGCTGAGAGTTCTCATGGTGACAGTGCACATGGTGATTCTGCCAATGGCGACATTGCTCATGGTGACAGTGCTCATGGTTGCAGTACCCATGGTGACTGTGCTCAAAATGACAGTGCCAATGGTGGCAGTGCCCATGGTGACAGTGCCCACGGTGACATTGCCTATGGTGACACTTCTCACGGTGACATTGCCCATGGTGACAGGGCTCATGGTGACAGTCTGCATTCTGCAAGTGCCCATGCTGAGAGGGCTCACAGTGAAAGTGATCATGGTAATACTGCTCACGGTGACAGTGCCCAACGTGAAATTACCCATGGTGACAGTACTCATCGAGAAAGTGTCCATGGTGGCAATTCTCATAATGACAGTGCTCATGGTGGCAGTGCCCTGGGTGGCATTGCTCGTGGTGACAGTACTCATGATGACAGTGTTCATGGTGGCTGTTTCCATAGTGAGAGTACCGATGGGGTAGTGCACAAGTTGACAGTGCCCATGGTAACCGTGCTCACGGTGATAGTGCACACGGTGATAGTGCCCATTGTGACATTGCCCATGGAGACCCTCCTCATTGTGAGAGTGCTCATGCTTACAGTGATCATGGTGGAAGTGCCCATGGTGACAGTGCTCATTGTGGCAGTGCTCATGGGGACAGAGCCGATGATGACAGTGCTTATGGTGATAGTTTTCACAGTGTCTGTGCACAAAGTGATAGTGCTCATGGTGGCAGTGCCCATAGTGACACTGCTCATGCTGGCAATATCCACGGTGATAGACCCATGGTGTCAGTGCCCAAGATCACAGTGCAATGGTGAGAGAGCTCACGGTAACAGTGACAATGGTGACAGTGCCACCGGAGGCAATCACCATGGTGACAGTGCTCATGGTGACAGTGCCCATGGTGACAGTGCGCATGATGACACTGCCCTTGGTGACAGTGCTCATGGTGAAAGTGCCAATGATAACATTAACCACGTGTGATAGTGCCCCTGGTGACAGTGCCCACGGTGACATTGCTCATGGTGATAGTGACTTTGGTGACAGTACTCATGGTGAAATTGCCCATGCTGACAATGCTAATTGTGACATTGCCCTTGGAGAGAGTACCCATGTTGAGAGTTCCCATGCTGACTTTCTCATGTTGACAGTGCTCACAGTGATAGTTCCCATGGTGACATTGCCCCTGGTGGAATTGCTCACTATGCCAGTGCGCACAGTGACAGTACTCACGCTGACAGTTCTCAAGGTGAAAGGGCCCATGGTGACAGTGCTCATGGTGACAGTGCACACGGTGACAACCCATGCTGACAGTGCTCATGGTGACTGGGCTCATGGTTGCATTACCCATGGTGACAGTGCTCACAGTTACAGTGCCCATGGTAACTCTGTTCACCATGATAGTGTCCGGGGTGACAGTGATCACAGTGATAGTGCAGACGGTGATAGTGCTCACAGTGACAGTGCCCATGGTTAAGTTGCCCATGGTGACAGTCCTCACGGTCATAGTGAGCATAGTGATATTTCACTTGTTGACCGTGCCCATGCTGAGAGTACACATGGTGATAATTCTCAAGTTGGTAGTACCCATGGTGGTAGTGCCCATGGACACTGCCCTCAAGGTGATAGTGCTCACGGTGACAGGGCCCATGGGAACAGTGCAAACCGTGACGTTGCCTAATGTGACAGTGCTCACAGTGACAAAGCCCATGGTGACAGTGACCACAGTGACAATTCTAATGCTGATAGTGCCCATAGTGACAATACCCATGGTGACAGTACTCATGGTGATAATTCTCAAGGTTGTAGTGCCCATGGCGATAATTCCCATGGTAAGAGTCCTCACAGTAATAGTGCCCATGGTGACAGTTCCCATTCTGAAAGTGCTCATGATGACAGTGCCTATGTTGGTAATTACCATGGTGACACTGCTCCCAGTGATACTGACGATGGTAACAGTTCACATGGTGGCCGTGCCCTTGGTGACAATGCCCATGAAGACAGTACTCATGGTGACAGTTCTCACGGTGATAGTGCCCACGATGAGAGTGCACATGGTGGTAGTCCACCTGGTGGCAGTGAAAAATGGTGACAGTGCTCATGGTGACAGTGCACACGGTAAAAACCCATGCTGACAGTACTCACAGAGACACTGCTCATGGTTGCAGTACCCATGGTGACTGCTCACAGTGACAGTGCCCATTGTATGAGTGCCCATGGTGACAGTGCTCATAGTGACAATGCCCACGGTGACATTGCCTATGGTGACAGTGCTCATGGTGACAGTGCCCATGGTGACACTGACCACAGTGAGAGTGTTTACTCTGATAGTGCCAATGGTGACAGCACTCATGATGACAGTCCGCATTGTGCAAGGTCCCATGGTGACAGTGACCATGGTGAGAGATCTCATGGTGATAGTGCTCACGGTAATAGTGCTCATGGTGACAGTGCAAATGGTGACAATATCCAGGGTGACAGTACTCATGGTGAAAATACCCATGGTGGCAGTTCTCATAGTGACAGTGCTCATGGTGGAAGTGCCCATGCTGACAATGCTCATGGTGACATTGCCATTGGAGAGAGTACCCATGTTGAGAGTTCCCATGGTGACGTGCTCATGTTCACAGTGCTCACAGTGATAATTTCCATGGTTACATTGCCCATGGTGGAATTGCTCACGATGACACTGCCCATAGTGACAGTGCTCATGCTGACAGTTCTCATGGTGATAGTGCCCATGGTGACAGTGCACATGTTGATACTACCAATGGTGACAGTACTCATGGTGACAGTGCTCAAAATGGCAGTGCCCATGGTGACATTGACATGGTGACATTGCCTATGGTGACACTTCTTATGGTGACATTGCCCATGCTGACAGGGCTGATGGTGACAGCCCACATTGTGCAAGTGCCCATGTTGAGAGTGCTCACAGTGAAATTGCTCATGGTAATACTCTTTACGGTGAGAGTGCCCAAGGTGAAAATACCGATGGTGACAGTACTCATCCAGAAAGTGCCCATAGTTACAATTCTCATAGTAATAGTTCTCATGGTGACAGTGCTCATGGTGGCAGTGCCCTGCATGGCAGTGCTCATGGTGTCAGTGTTCATGGTGACAGTGCTCATGGTGGCAGTTCCCATGGTGAGAGTACCGATGGGGCAGTGCACATGGTGACAGTGCCCATTGGAAGCGTGCTCACGGTGATATGACCCATAGTTACAGTTATCACGCCTGTTGTGCCGATGCTGATAATGCTCCCGTTGATAGTGCCCATGGTTAAGTTGCCCGTGGTGACAGTGTTCACAGTAATAGTGAGCAAAGTGATAGTGTACTTGGTGACCGTGCCCATGGTGACAGTGCCTATGGTGACAGTACACATGGTGATACTTCTCCATGTGATAGTATCCTTGTTGACACTGTGCATGAAACAAGGAACAAGGATGTTTTAAAAGACTGGTATGATCCTTAAAACATTTTTAAAATACATGTCATTGATAAAGCTAAAAACTCGAAGGTTGTGTAATACAACAGATTCATCATGGAGAAGAGTGAAATTATGCTGTTTTCAAAAATATGGCAGATCAGATATTCTGCCTAATTATATAGGAAGATTTATCTTAAAAAAATACACACTATTTTAAAGACTTATTTGTTGTAAAATAAGTTAAGGGTATTTCAAAGGGCTTGTCTGCAAACAAAGGTGAGAAGTGGGAAAACACAGAAAGTCGAGGGGAAAATATGTCAATATATACATTGTTATATGGTGAACTAAGCCTTAGGCCAGCAAAAATGTGGAGGACCTGACTCTTAGATACTTACAAGTAAGCTGGAATCTTCAAAAAGTTCAAGTCCTTATAATAAAAAAGATGTATTAAAATTAATAACCAAGTGTTTTATTTGACATCAGAACATCAAAACAATAAACACAGAGAACATTGAAAAATATAAATAAAGATATGAGCAAAACTTAATGAAACAGAAAACGTATAAAATTGAGGAGATTTAGTAAGTCAAAAGAATATTCCTTGAAAAGATTTTAAAAACACACTTTGATTAAGCAAAACAAATACATAAGTAAATAATATACAGAAAGAATCAGGACAATGTTATAGCAGAGAATATATGAAATGCCAGTAAATTTGAACATTTCTGTAAAGTGGACAATTTCCTAGCTCCTAAAGTTTACCAAAACTGACACAAGAGGAAATCATTTAATGCCATCATGTCTGCCCTTGGCATCCTCGGAATGCCCTGGCCTCAGGATGCAGCTTCTGTACTCCATGGCAACCTGCGGATAGGAGTCGGGGCTGCAGGGGGTTGGAACAATGCCCTCACTGAGGGTGTGGGTGTGGCCATCTCTGCTGTGACTGTACAAAGGGCAGGGGAGCAGGGGGCCCAGGGCAGGACCCTCAGAGACCAGAAGGTCAGGGGGGTGGCACAAGCATTTAAGACCAGGGCAAAGAGCACCTTCTTGGTCTGCATGGCATCACGGCCTCTCCCCTTTCCACCCAGGCCCCCTCCTACTTGAAGTGTGTGTGGAACGTGTCTGCAGAGTACACCTCTCTGCAGAGGTAACCATACACCTCGGCGACTTAGCTTATGGCCAGGTGACCGAAGTCGCAGGCAGGTGCGTCCCTGGAACACAAGCAGAGAGGCTCCTGCCCAGGCCCCTGGCCACTCAGTGCCACTGCACCAGAACGGGGGCCCCAAAGCAGCCCTGTCTGAGTCCCCTGCCACCACAGGGAGTATTAGCCCTACACTTCCAGAAAACAGGGTCCTTGCGGGCAACTCATTGGAGGGAGAAAAATAAATCTTTGCCGACTTTCTGCTGAAGCTCACAAGCGTTCACACCTACGCCTCTTACAAGGTCAGCTGTTTAGCTAAACATGAGCTCATGATTTAAATTTACACAATAATGAAGAAATCAGCTACAAGTGGAGACAATCAGCAAAAACAATCAATACCAGAATTAGATTCCCAAGGCCATCCATCAGATGTTGGAATAATCAGGTGCAAGGCAGAAAACATACATAAAACTAGAACTGAAACAAGGAACAAGGATGTTTTAAAAGACTGGTAGGATCTTTAAAACATCTTTAAAGTACATGTCATTGATAAAGCTAAAAACTCGAAGGTTGTGTAATACAACATATTAATCATGGAGAAGAGTGAAATTATGCTGTTTTGAAAAATATGGCAGATCAGATTTTCTGCCTAATTATATAAGAAGATTTATCTTAAGAAATAAACATTATTTTAAAGACTTATTGGCTGTGAAATAAGTTAAGTGTATTTCAAATGGCTTATCTGCAAAGAAAGGTGAGATGTAGGGAAACACAGAAAGTCGAGGGGAAAATATGTCAATATATACATTGCTATATGGTGAACTAAGCCTTAGGCCAGCAACAACGTGGAGGACATGACCGTTAGATACTTACAAGTAAGCTGGAATCTTCAAAAAGTTCAACTCTTTATAATTACAAAGATTTATTAAAATTAATAACCAAGTGTTTTATTAGATATCAGAAGATCAAAATAATAAATCCTGAGAACATAGAAAAAATAAAAATAAAGATATGAGCAGAACTTAATTAAACAGGAAACATAAAATTGAGGTGATTTTGTAAGTCAAAAGAATATTCTTTGAAAAGATTTAGAAAACACTCTTTGATTAAGCAAAACAAAAACATAAGAAAATAATATACTGAAAGAATCAGGACAATGTTATAGCAGAGAATATATGAAATGCCAGTAAATTTGAACATTTCTGTAAAGTGGACAATTTCCTAGCTCCTAAAGTTTTCCAAAACTGACACAAGAGGAAATCATTTAAGGCCATCATGCCTGCACTTGGAATCCTCGGAACGCCCTGGCCTCAGGATGCAGCTTCTCTAGTCCATGGCAACCTGCAGAGTGGAGGCGGGGCTGCAGGAGTTTGGGATACTGCCCTCACTGATGGTGTGGGTGTGGCCATCTCTGCTGTGACTGAACAAAGGGCAGGGTAGTAGGGGCCCCAGGGCAGGGCCCTCAGAGCCCGGCAGGCCCAAGTGGGTGGCACAAGCATTTAGGACCATGCCAAAGAGCTCCTTCTTGGTCTGCGCAGCATCCCGGCCTCTCACCTTTCCACTCAGGCCGCCCTCCTACTTAAGGTGTGTGTGGATCGTGTCCGTGGAGTACACCTTGCTGCACAGGTAACCATAGGTCTTTGCGTCATAGCTTCCTTCCAGGTGACCGAAGGTCACAGGCAGATAGGTCCTGGGGACACACGCGGAGAGGCTCCTGCCCAGGCCCCTGGCTGCTCAGTGCCCCTGCCTCAGAGTGGGGGCCACAAAGCAGCCCTGTCTGGGTCCCCTGCCCAGGACAAAGAGCGTCTCACAGTCCCACCAGCCTGCGACCTTCGGTCACCTGGCAGGAAGCTATGATGCCCAGATCTATGGTTAAGGGTGCAGCGAGGTGTAGTCCGCGGACTCGTTCCTCACCCACTTCAAGTAGGAGGGCGGCCTGAGTGGAAAGGTGAGAGGCCGGGCTGCTGCACAGACCAAGAAGGCACTCTTTGGACTTGGCCTAAATGCTTCTGCCAATCCCCTGGGCCTGCCGGTCTCTGAGGGCCCTGCCCTGGGCCCCCTGCTACCCTGCCTTTTGTTCAGTCACAGCAGAGATGGCCACACCCACACACTCATTGAGGGCAGTGTTCCAACCTCCTGCATACCCGCCCCCTCTCCGCAGGTTGCCATGGACTACAGAAACTGCATCCTGTTGCCAGGGCATTCTGAGGATGCCAAGGGCAGACATAACCGCCTTAAATGATTTCCTCTTGTGTCAGTTTTGGTAAACTTTAGGAGCTAGGAAATTGTCCACTTTACAGGAAGGTTCAAATTTACTGGCATTTCAAATATTCTCTGCTATAACATTGTCCTGATTCCTTCTGTATATTATTTACTTATGTTTTTGTTTTGCTAACTCAAAGTGTTTTTTTATCTTTTCAAAGAATATTCTTTTGAGTTCCTAAATCACCTCAATTTTATACGTCTTCTGTTTTATTAAGTTCTCCTCATATATTTATTTGTATTATTTCTATGTTCTCATGGTTTATTGTTTTGATCTTCTGATGTCAATTAAAACACATGGTTATTAATTTTAATAATTCTTTTTAATTATAAAGAGTTGAACTTTTTGAAGATTCCACCTTACTTGTAAGTATCTAAGGGTCAGGTCCTCCACATTGTTGCTGGCCTAAGGCTTAGTTCACCATATAGCAATGTATATATTGACATATTTTCCCCTCGACTTTCTGTGTTTTCCCACTTCTCACCTTTCTTAGAAGAGAAGCCCTTTGAAATACCCTTAACTTATTTTACAGCCAATAAGTCTTTAAAATAATGTGTATTTTTTAAGATAAATCTTCTTATATAATTAGGCAGAAAATCTCATCTGCCATATTTTTGAAAACAGCATAATTTCACTCTTTTCCATGATTAATCTGTTGTATTACACAACCTTCATTTTTTTAGCTTTATCAATGACATGTACTTTAAAAATGTTTTAAAGATCCTACCAGTCTTTAATTTTTTTGTTGTTGTTTTGTTTTTTTATTAGTTTCTGCTTTATAACAAAGTGATTCAGTCATACATACACATCTGTTCCCACATCCCTTCCCTCATGCATCCCTACCAGTCTTTTAAAACATCCTTGTTCCTTGTTTCATTTCCAGTTTTATGTATATTTTCTGCCTTGCACCTGATTATTCCAACATCTGATGGATGGCCTTGGGAATCTAATTCTGGTATTGATTGTTTTTGCTGATTGTCTCCACTGGTAGCTGATTTCTTCATTATTGTGTAAATTTAGATCATGAGCTCATGTTTAGCCAAACAGCTGACCTTGTACGAGGCTTAAGTGTGAAAGCTCGTGAGCATCAGCAGAAAGTTCACAAAGATTTATTTGTGTCCCTCCACTGAATTTCCCGCAAGGACCCCGTTTTCTAGAAGTGTTGGGGCAGTACTCCCTCTAGTGAAAGGGGGACTCAGACAGGGCTGCTTTGTGGCGCCCGCTCTGGGGCAGGGGCACTGAGCGGCCACGGGCCCGGGTAGGAGCCTCTCCGCTTGTGTCCCAGGGACCCACCTGCCTGCGACCTTTGGTCACCTGGCAGGAAGCTGTGACGCCCAGACCTATGGTTAACTGAGCACCTAGGTGTACTCCGTGGACACGTTCCACACACACTTCAGGTAGGAGCGCGGCCTGCGTGGAAAGGTGAGAGGCCGGGCTGCCGCGCAGACCAAGAAGGCACTCTTTGGCCTGTGCCTAAATTCTTGTGCCACCCCTTGGGCTTGCCGGGCTCTGAGTGCCCTGCCCTGGGCCCCCTGCTCCCCTGCCCTTTGTTCAGTCACAGCAGAGATGGACGCACCCACACCCTCAGTGAGGGCAGTGTTCCAACCTCCTGCATCCCCGCCTCCTTTCTGCAGGTTGCCATGGACTACAGATGTTGCATCCTGAGGCCAAGGCTTTCCGAGGATGCCAAGGGTAGACATGATGGCTTTAAATTATTTCCTCTTGTGTCCGTTTTGGTAAACTTTAGGAGCTAGGAAATTGTCCACTTTACAGAAATGTTCAAATTTACTGGCATTTCATATATTCTCTGCTATAACATTGTCCTTATTATTTCTGTATATTATTTACATATGTTATTGTTTTGCTTAATCAAAGTGTGTTTTTTAAATCTTTTCCAAGAATATTCTTTTGAGTTACTAAATCACCTCAATTTTATTTTTATTTATTTATTTTTTTAAAAGAATGGTAACATTTGTATTTATTTATTTTTATATTTATTTATGGCTGCGTTGGGTGTTCAGTTCTGCGCAAGGGCTTTCTCTAGTTGTGACAAGTGGGGGCCACTCTTCATGGCGGTGCGCGGGCCTCTCACTGTCGCGGCTTCTCTTATTGCGAAGCACAGGCTCCAGACGTGCAGGCTCAGTAGTTGTGGCTCACGGGCCTAGTTCCTCCACGGCATGTGGGATCTTCCCAGACCAGGGCTCGAACCCGTGTCCCCTGCATTGGCAGGCAGATTCTCAACCACTGCGCCACCAGGGAAGCCCCTCACCTCAATTTTATACGTTTTCTGTTTTATTAAGTCCTGCTCATATCTTTATTTATATTTTTTCTATGTTCTCAGGGTTTATTGTTTTGATCTTCTGATGTCAAATAAAACACTTGGTTAGTAATTTTCCTAAATCTTTTTAATTATAAAGATTTGAACTTTTTGAAGATTCCAGCTTAATTGTAAGTATCTAAGGGTCAGGTCCTCCACATTGTTGCTGGTCTAAGGCTTATTTCACCATATATCAATATATATATTGACATATTTTCCCCTCGACTTTCTGTGTGTTCACACTTCTCACCTTTCTTTGCAGACAAGCCCTTTGAAATACCCTTAACTTATTTCACAGCCAATAAGTCTTTAAAATAATGTGTATTTTTTTAAATAAATCTTCTTATATAATTAGGCATAAAATCTGATCTGCCATATTTTTCAAAACAGCATAATTTCACTCTTCTCCATGATTAATCTGTTGTATTACACAACCTTCGAGTTTTTAGCTTTATCAATGACATGTACTTTAAAACTGTTTTAAAGATCCTACCAGTCCTTAAAAACATCCTTGTTCCTTGTTTCAGTTCCAATTTTATGTATATTTTCTGCCTTGCACCTGATTATTCCAACATCTGATGGATGGCCTTGGGAATCTAATTCTGATATTGATTGTTTTTGCTGATTGTCTCCACTTGTAGCTGATTTCTTCATTACTGTGTAAATCTAGAACATGAGCTAATGTTTAGCTAAAGAGCTGACCTTGTAAGAGGCTTAGGTGTGAAGGCTCGTGAGCTTCAGCAGAAAGTCGGCAAAGATTTATTTGTTTCCCTCCAAAGAGTTGCCCACAAAGACCCCCTTTCCTAGAAGTGTTGGGGCAATACTCCCTCTAGTCACAGGGAACACAGACAGGGCGGCTTATCGGCCCCCGCTCTGGGGCAGGAGCACTGAGCGGCCAAGGGCCCGGACAGGAGCCTCTCCGCGTGTGTCCCATGGACCCACCTGCCTGCGACCTTCAGTCACCTTGCAGGAATCTACAATGCCCAGACCTATGGTTAACTGAGCACCTAGGTGTACCTCACGGACACGTTCCACACACACTTCAGGTAGGAGCGCGGCCTGCGTGGAAAGGTGAGAGGCCGGGCTGCCGCGCAGACCAAGAAGGCACTCTTTGGCCTGTGCCTAAATTCTTGTGCCACCCCTTGGGCTTGCCGGGCTCTGAGTGCCCTGCCCTGGGCCCCCTGCTCCCCTGCCCTTTGTTCAGTCACAGCAGAGATGGACGCACCCACACCCTCAGTGAGGGCAGTGTTCCAACCTCCTGGAGTCCCGCCCCCTCTTCGCAGGTTGCCATGGACTACAGAAGCTGCATCCTGACGCCAGTGCGTTCCGACGATGCCAAGGACAGACATGAAGGCCTTAAATATATTAGGTAGAAAATCTGATCTCCCATATTTTTGAAAACAGCATAATTTCACTCTTCTCCATGATTAGTTCTGGGCCATAAATGGGTGGCAGTGGCAGCTTCCTCCCTCTTCGTCCACTTTAACGTTCCCAGACCCCTTCACACCCTGCACTTCTCAGCACACTCACTCATTCCCAGCCAGGCCTCGGCTTCACACAGACTCTGCCCAGATTTGCTCACGCTCACAGCTTGCTTGCAGTCAGTCTCCACTCATCCTCCATGGCATCCCATGCAGCTGCACTACTAGCCCTCAGCCTGCTGATTCTATGGACCTCCCCTGGTAAGGCTGAGGGGAGGTTTAGTGTGGGGGGCAAGTAGCAGGGTTGTCTAGGGCTCAGACTGCTTGACGCTGGACGTGAGGGACTCTGTGAGTTAGGACTGCATGTTTCAGTGAACCTGGGTTGTGCCCCGTGTGTTTGCCTGTGAGTGGCAGTGTACCTGGGCTCCTGAATTCCAATATTTATCTGTCTCTTGGTGTATCCCGGGCCTATGACTAGCCCCGTCTCTTCAGGCTCTATTTCCTGCTGCTTCTGTTTCCCAGGCGGGAGAGAACAGTGTATACTGTTAAGGTGGAGGGAGTGGGAAGTACTGGTCTAAGAAGGGTCAAAAAATTATCAGTGGTCAAAAAATTTAACAACTCCTAAGTTCTGTTAATGACACCCTCCTGCTACCCACCCCACCCCGTTCCCTACCCCACATCCTTCCCCCCACTGACACTGTAACCAGCGTGAACTCTTCATTTGTGGGGAAGTTGAAAAGACTCAGGAGAGAAGTTGGGGTGATCAGGGCAGCAGGAGGGCATTTGTGGGGCTCAGGACACTGGTCGTTTGCTGAACTGCTTAGAAGTGCTTCAGTATATTTAGCGAATATCAGGTCTAGCTGCCGCCACACACAGACAGGCATCCTTAATGCCAATGAGGGCTGTGGCCTCCGTTCCCCAGTGTCCCTGTGTCCTGACACTAATCCTACCCCAGCTCTGGGAGATGCCAACGACGCTGAAGACTGCTGCTTGTCTTTGACCCAGTGCCCCTTCCCTGGATTCCTGGTGCTAGCCTATCTCTACCTGCTCATCAACAATGGCTTCAGGGTGTCTTCCGTTGTGTGAGTTGCAGGACAAGCCTGACTAACCTCACCTCCCCCATCAGCCCCTGGGGAGACCCACCCCTACCTTCTTATCTCTCTTCTCCTTGCCAAGCCCAACCTCTGCAAGGAAGCCCCTGCAACAGGCTCCTGGGTGTGGTCCCCGGACGCTGACCCTCACACCAGGGCCTTCCAGGAATCTGGGTTCCAGGGCTCTATTTTCTCTAACCTCTGACCTCTGTCTCCATGTTCACCACGCTGAGAGTTTACCAGGTCTGTGCACCCCAGACCAGCCCTGGGTGGGCCGCATCATCCGGAGACTGCAGAAGAACTCAGCCAAGGCAAGCCTGGCCCTCCCCAGCCCTGCCTCCTCCCTCCAAGCCCCTGCCCAAGACCCCAGCCCATGACCTTGCCTCTCCTTCCTCCCCCATGGAAAGCACTAGAGCAGGTAGCCCATGATAGCCCCAGAGGGAGACCTGTGTCTGAGGGAAAGAATGTGAATCACTGAAGCCCTGGGGAACCAAGGACCAGAAGGGAGGACCAGGCTTCCTGCTCCCCTGCACCAGAACTGACCCCGCTGGGGTGGGGCAGGAGTGTGGGTGTGAGTGTAAGTGTGGATGAATGTGGTGGACGCACAACTTTTCCATGCCCAGACTGCAGTGTTTCCAATAAAGCCCAGCTGGTACCCACGAATCCATCTGTCTGCTGTCTGTCTGCTGTCTGTCCAGGAGGACTGTGATAGGAAGGGGGAGGTGGAATGGCCAGGTTAGTTTCCACCCTGCAGCCCAAGCAACGTCCTCATCCACCTCCACCTAATATGCTGTGTTCTCTGGATCAGCTCCCATGATCAGGGCCCCACATCATGTCTCCTCACAGCCCTATCACACTCCACGGCTCAGCAACACTAAACCTGTGCCCGTCCACTGAATGACCCAAACTCTCTCAGCCCTCTGAGTTTTTGCCTTCCAGGACAGGTGCTCAAGTATCCAGGTGTCTCAGGGATGTGGTATCACTGGGGGTGGGGAAGGGAATTGTTGGGAACCAGCTCTCATGCCTGGGGAGGGCCAGGAGGCCCAACTCTGTTGCCTGGGGGGAAAGAACCCATCCACCCAAGCCATGCCCTCTGTCTGGAACTCTTCTGTCTCTTCTGCCTACCTGGCTTCCCATCTGGGTCTGGATGACTCCTCCTCCAAGAAGCCTTCCCTGACTCCACACTGGGTTAGGCAGCCTCCCTCCCTCCCAAGCTCCCAGGGCCCTCTGCCCCTCTCCTCTTGCAGCACTCAAGATGCTGAGTTATAATTGTTAGTTTGTTAGCCTTCCTGAACAGGGATCTTGTCTATTTTGGTTTCCACTGTCTCCCTGGTATGAAGTACATGGCTTGGCACAAGGTAGTCACTCAAAAAATATTTGTCTTGAGAGCAGATAAATATATAAGAAAAGGGTCAGCAGCCAGAGGTGAGGGCCCATCTGTCCACATAGAATCTGACCTCCAGGCCAGCCCTCTTCTCTCGCCCAGTCACTTTGGGCCAGGTCGAGCCCCATCTGGGTCCACGTGGCAATCCTGGGTCCATGCTTCTCAGGGATACTGACGGACAGACCTGCGAGCCAGAGGTCAGAGTGGGAGAGGAAGGTAAAAGGAACATCCAGAGAGCTGGGGAGATTCAGCATGGGGAGACCCCCACCACCTCATAGCCACATGGGCTCCAGGGCCAAGGCAACACTGAGACCAGAGGAGTCACAGGGAAGGAGTGTCAGCTCTGGGAGACAAAAGCCCTTGACTCTTGGGACATCTCACAAGACTGCTCTGGGAGGAATGAACTCCTTGTGCTCGGGAAGTCCTCTGGGAAAGCTGGGTGGTTGCCCAACTATGGCCCCTAAGGGCCTGTCCAGCTGGGAGCAGCAAGTCTGTGCCCCTGGGGTTGGGATGACAGCTAGTACAGCAGACTGAGCATCCTCACCTGGGAACAGGGGCCACCACTACACCATATACCTTATCTGGTAACAAAAGCAGGCCTGGGCAGGCTTGGGCAAACTTAGAAGGGAAGCAGCAGTGAGGATTTGTGCCAGCCCTTCCTCACTGAGCTGAGAGCATGGCAGCTTCTTCCTCACCTCTGCTCCTAGGACGAGGTGTCCAGAACCTCAGATAAGTCAGGTCTTGGAGTCACAGGAGTGGGTGGAATGCGGATAGTTTGCAAGAACAACTGGTATAGCCCGGAAATTTGGCTCCGCTACCTGGGGGAAATTACCTATCCATTCATGCATGCATGCAGCCATCCATATAGCTGTCTCTGCATCCATTAGACCTCACTCATCCATCCACCCAACCCCCACCAACTCATCCATCCATTAAGTCAGCCAACCATGGAGTTCCAGAGTTCACAGCTGTGGACACTCTTTGGACCTGTGCCCTGCACTGTAGCAGGCAGAGGACAAACACAGGTGTGAGGGGGGGTACATCCCCTCAAATCCTTCTGGGTCCCCAGTGAAACCAAGCAAAGTTCAGCCTGCCACAGAGGCAGACACAAACCCACCCTCTGGACGCTTGCAGAAACACACAGATGGAGGAGAGGAGGTGAGGGTGGGAGCCCTGAGTAGGTGCTACAAGGAGAGAGGCACCTGGACACCACCTCCCTGACACTGCCACAGGGGGGCGGGCAGGGATGCAGGAACAGGTCATGAGCTCAATGCCCGGTCCCCAATCCCCCAATCCTGTTTCTGCCCCTGACTGTGCAACTCTGGGGAAGTCCCTTCCTCACTGCCCCCTCCAAGACCTTACCCCATCTGTCAGGTGGGGGATGGGGGGCTTCATTTTTAAGAGTCCCTTCAAACAAAGACTTAATTCCTAAATCTTTGGGTCTTAGGCTAACCCTCCTCAACATTCACACAGTCTCCCCAAAGTCATGCACATTCAGAAAGGTCCCTGGTGGTGCAGTGGTTAAGAATCCGCCTGCCAATGCAGGGGACACAGGTTTGAGCCCTGGTCCGGGAAGATCCCACAGACCGCCAAGCAACTAAGCCTGTGTGCCACAACTACTGAGCCTGCACTCTACAGCCCGCAAGCACAACTACTGAGTCCAAATGCCACAACTACTGAAGCCTGCACACCTAGAGCCCTTGCTCCACAACAAAGAAAAGCCAACGCAATGAGAAGCCCTTGCACTGCATTGAAGAGTAACCCCCGCTTGCCGCAACTAGAGAAAGCCTGCGCACAGCAAAGAAGACCCAACACAGCCAAAAATAAATAAATAAATAAATAAATAAATAAATTTATTTTAAAAATAGAAAGAAAGGAAAGTCTTCACTTCCCGGGGCCCCAGGGACCACCCTCTGTGAATAAAGGGAAAACTGAGGTCCAGGAAGAAAGAAAATAATCCAGGTGCCGATGAAGTGGCTGGAACAGCCCCCTGCTGGACTCTGGAGGCCTGGAGGGTGAAGAATTTCAAAGAAGCCTGAGCCCTCCCCACCTCTTCTTCGGCCAGTGCCTTTCCTCCCAGCTTTCTCCTTCCCTGTTTTTCCCACCCCCAGCCACCAACCCTCCCTGACACTAGGTCTTTTTCTCTTATCTCCCTGCCAGACATAGGAGGGCTTAGCCCAGCAACCTGTGACTTGTCCTGATCCACTTAAACATTCTCAGCACTCTGATTTCATCTAATCAACACCTGACCTGCTTCACAATGATTCACTGACAAGTGTTGTCTTTATTTATTCCAAGTTCTGACAGGACTGCCTACCTGACAATGATGAAGCTGCCTGCTCTCTGAGGGTTGGGGTGGACTCCTAGCTCCCTAACCAGGATATGGGGGCCTTGCTGCCTGCCTCTAAGTAGCCACCTTCCTCTCTCAGGCACATGACACTTGCTACAGGTTTAAGGTGGGCAGCTGAGTGACACCTCCCTACCTGAAGTTCTGTGGTCCCAGCAGCCAACATCTCCCTAAAGGGACCTGACATCCCTACTTAGGGAGCTCCCAGGCTTTTTGTCCACCTCTATGGGGGACAAAAAGCTCCCTATCCATGGGGGAATTCCCTGATGGTCCAGTGGTTAGGACTTGGCGCTTTCACTGCCGGGACCCCAATTCAATCCCTGGTTGGGGAACTGAGATCACACAAACCTCTCGGCCCCCCAAAAAAACGGATCCCTGATAGAGTTCCCAGGGAACTACCATTGCCAACATTGCTCTGCCCAGGGCCTGGCACAGAACAAGGCCTAGTACACATGTGAGTAACAGAAAATGGAATTGAACGTGACCCTTTCCCACGATTACCCCAGCACCGCTCACACCTGGAGCACATCCAGTTCTCGGGGTGGGGGCTGTCTCAGTTACATGGCTAAGTGTTTGGTCAGAGCCAGCTCCATACGGTTTTGATCAGGTTTTCATCATCTCATGTTCAATTTCTCGGCAAGCCTTCACCACATACTCCCTTCTCCGATCTCCGGGAAACTCAAAAACAGCCAGAAAACCTTGGGAATGAGAGCTTCACAAGGGAGCAGGACTCCCAAGTGGGGAGTTTCCTCCAAGAGGCCCGCTGTCAGAAGAAACAGGCACTTTTCTGGTCAGAGAACTTTCGTGATGCCCCCTGAGACTTTGTCCACGTGGGAGGACTTGGTTCTGTAGTACTAGCTCTATCATCACTAGTGCTTACTAGATGCTGGGCACTGCTTTAAGCACTATTATCATTCTTATGTTGCAGCTGAGGAAACTGAGGTGCAGAGGTTAAATAACTTACCCAAGCTGGATGGCCAGTAAAGTGGCAGAGCTGGGGGTCCTGGCTGGGCAGACGGGCTCCAGAATCTGACTCTTAGCTATCACACATACCACCTCTCTGAGTCGACCCACCTCCTAAATAAAAATGGGAAATAGTACAGCAGGTGCAGTTCTGAGGAAGTGGCCCTCAGAGAACAGGGAAAACCGTTCCTTTGAGATGCTGACCATGTGCCAGGCTCCAAGCTGAGTCCTTTATGTGCATTATCATTGCATCCTCAAACAACCCTATGAAGTGGGGATCGCTAGTCCCATTCTATGTATGAGGAAATTGAGGCACAGAGAGGTAGAGTGATCTCCCAAGTCCACTCAACTGGTGAGTGGCAAAGCTGAGACTGCAGCCCGTCTGCCTGACGGGTAGTACTTAGGCTGAGGGCTGGGGGCTGGGATGTCCAGATGGGGTAGAAAGGCTTGGCTTCGTCAGAAGAGCTGGGAAAAAAACAAGAGAAGAAGCTGAAGGTCTCAGGCAGGACCCCAGTGCTTGAGCTCAGACACATATATGCCCCTTGGAGGCCTCCTGGGCCAGCCTCTCCAGCAGAAGGGGAGCCTGCTTCCCCAGAGCCTCCATGAGGAAGTGGGCACAGGTTCTCAAGGCCTGCTCAGGCCTCAGTTTTTCCAGGAGTGGGGCAGAGGAGAAGGGGCTCAGCCTACAACTATGCCCACCTTCTTACCTCCATTCCCAGGGGAATAGCAGAGGCCAGGACCTGGTAATGTTGAAAGGAAAGGAGGAACGGAGGGCAGGGTTGGGATCTGGAGGGTAGGGATAGGGGAAGGACTAGAGGTTCTGTGGGCGGGACTTCTGGAAGGAGTGGGCCTCTCAGGGGGCCTTGAGCCAGCCTGGCTGGGGCTCCTGCAGGGCAGAGCTTCTGGGGACTGCAAGGGTGGGATCAGATCCTGAAAGACCCGCTTCTGAGGGCTGGTTCCATCTCCTGAGGGGCCATGCATGGGGTGGAAACTCTGAGGATCAGAGTAGATGGGGGAGTCAGACCTCCCAGCCCACTTCTATTCCTAGGACCTTTGAGTCTTCCATGCTCCGGAGAGGAAGCATAAGACCTGAGCTGCCCTGGGCTCCAACCCGGCCGAAGTAGGATGGCTGTAACCCCAGCAGCTTTGACACTGCCCTATCAGACAACAGGACCCCTCCACCCCCCCACCCCCCCAGAGTTCTGGATCTCAGAATCGCACTCACTGGAAATCTGGACTTATTACCATCAAAACTTCAATCACCTTACCGACCTCATACCTGTCAGACTATCATTTCAAGGGTCCTCCCCCAAGAGGAAGACACCCCTTCCTACCAGGGACCCAACACTATAAAGCCCTCCATCAATTCAGGAATCCTGGCAGGACATCCCAACACCTATTGGTGTCCCCACTACTGACAGGAGCCCCATTCATGTCAAGGTCCCCCCATTACTATCAGGCCACCATTCTTCTTGGGAAATCCTATCACTGTCAGGAACACCCAAGCCTGTCAGGCAGGACAGCAGTGACGCACCACTCCAGGAACACCATTTTCCATGTAGTCTATGTAAATGGCACCTCTTGGCATGGCAGCCCTAAGCGTCAGAGCATCTGTTAACACAGGGTCTCCAGTGGTCTTAGTGCTGCCATGACATAGAGTCCCAGCCCTGGCAAACCCTTTTGTCTAAAGTGATGCTACATCACCGTCTGGAACCCAGAAATAGTTATTCACGCCAGGCACTGTTCTGAGTGCTGATGGTACAATAGTAAGCAAGACAGATATTTTCTTGAGATTCAGGGAGCTGAATGTAATCCTTTGGGGATTCTACGATGGAATGCAAGATCTACTGGTAAGTTAAGACTAATATAATAGGAAATTCCTCAAACACAGAAAGGGCTTAAGATTGTGGGAAGTGAAAAAAAAGATAAATACCTTGATAGTCCACCCTATGGCTGTCCAACATCAACATGCATCCTTCTTACCAAACCCTAGACTTAACATTTTAAGGGTGTCACCTAGCATAAGATCACTTTTGTTTATAAAACCAAAAAAATTCACTGCTCCCCAAAAAGAGACTCTTCAGAGCCTTAGCAATTACCACACCTGTCTTAGCTTGAGCTGCCATAATAAAATACCATGGACTGAGTGGCTTAAACAAGAGAAATTTATTTTCTCACAGTTCTGGAGGTTAGAAGTTCAACATAAAGGTGCCAGTATGGTAAGTTTCTATTGAGAGCTCTCTTCCTGGCATGTAGATGACCACCTTCTTACTAGGTCCTCACATGGCAGAGATCTCTCTCTCTTCCTCTTCTTTGAAGGCCACAGTCCTATAAGACTAGAGCCCTACCCTTATGATCTCATTTAACCTAAATTACTTCCTAAATACCCTATCTCTAGATACAGTCACATTGAGGGTTAGGTCTTCAACATATGAATTCTAGGGGACAGAGTTCAGCCCATAGCAAAAGCCAAATCTAAATCCAAGAACTCAGAATGACATCCATTCCTCCTCTAGTTTTGTTGTAATCTCATCTCTCTATTCTACAACACCTGGTGACCACCAGCAGCGCACCTGATTGGTCAGGATAGGTTGGGTGATGCTGCAATAACAAATGACACCTAAATCTGAGTGGCTGAACACAACAAAATTCTCTGCTGCACACATACCAACCCTGCTGTGGGTCTAGGCAATTTCTAGCACAACTGTACTCCATGTGGTGGCTCAACATTCCAGGCTGCTTTGATCTCTTGGCATGTTCTTTCATCTCAACACATGTTTCCATGATGACTCCAGCCAGGCAAGACAGCAAGGGGAACCCTTCCTTAAATGCTTCTATCCACAAATGGCACATGCCATTTCTGAACGCATTTCATTGGCCAAAGTGGGTCATACCTCCATGTCTAACTTCAAGGGAGCAACTGCCAGGAGGAGAAGCAAACCAGAATCTTGGTGAGTAGTAGTAATCTGTCCACAACAACCTATATTCAAGAATGGAATAAAGGAGGATGAAAGAAAAGAGGAGTCAGTTAAAGAAATGGAGACATTTCAGAGCCAGGAAGGAAATATGAATAAAAGCTGTAGTCAGTAGTTCTGAAAATAGTCCTGGGGCTTAACTAGAATTTATTACTTCTTTCTTAATTAGTTTTCTATTGCTGTGTAACAAATCACCACAAATTCAGCAGCTTCGAACAATCCAAATTTATTATCTCACAGTTTCTGTGGGTCAACAGTCTGGGTACAGGTTAACTGGGTCCTCTGCTCAGGGCCTCACCAGGCTAATCTCAGGTGTCAGCCAGGCTGCCATCTCACCTCAGGCTCTGAGTCCTCTTCCAAGTTCACTGGGTGTTGACAGTTGTGGTTTTAGGACTGAAGCCCTGAGTTCCTAGAGCTGCCTCCAACTCCCTGCTCCATGGCCCTCTTTGCAACGTGGCAGTTTGCTTCTCCAAGGGCAACATGAGAGCATCTGCTGCTGCTTTTTATATATATATTTATTTATTTATTTATTTATTAGTTTCTGCTTTATAACAAAGTGAAGCAGTCATACATATACATCTGTTCCCACATCCCTTCCCTCCTGCATCTCCCTCCCTCCCACCCTCCCCATCCCACCCCTCCAGGTGGTCACAAAGCACCAAGTTGATCTCCCTGTGCTATGCGGCTGCTTCCCACTATCTATCTACCTTATGTTTGGTACTGTATATATGTCCATGCCTCTCTTTTGCTTTGTCACAGTTTACCCTTCCCCCTCCCCATATCCTCAAGTCCATTCTCAAGTAGGTCTGTGTCTTTATTCCTGTTTTATCCCTAGGTTCTTCATGACATTTTTTAAAAAATTCCATATGTATGTGTTAGCATACGGTATTTGTCTTTCTCTTTCTGAGTTACTTCACTCTGTATGACAGACTCTAGGTCTATCCACCTCATTACAAATAGCTCAGTCTCGTTTCTTTTTATGGCTGAGTAATATTCCATTGTATATATGTGCCACATCTTCTTTATCCATTCATCCAATGATGGAAACTTAAGTTGTTTCAATCTCCAGGCTATTGTGAATAGAGCTGCAATGAACATTTTGGTACATGTCTCTTTTTGAATAATGGTTTTCTCAGGGTATATGCCTAGTAGTGGGATTGCTGGGTCATATGGTAGTTCTATTTTTAGTTTTTTAAGGAACATCCATACTGTTCTCCATAGTGGCTGTACCAATTCACATTCCCACCAGCAGTGCAAGAGTGTTCCCTTTTCTCCACACCCTCTCCAGCTTTTATTGTTTCTAGATTTCTTGATGATGGCCATTCTGACTGGTGTGAGATGATATCTCATTGTAGTTTTGATTTGCATTTCTCTAATGATTAATGAGGTTGAGCATTCTTTCATGTGTTTGTTGGCAGTCTGTATATCTTCTTTGGAGAAATGCCTATTTAAGTCTTCTGCCCATTTTTGGATTGGGTTGTTTGTTTTTTGCTATTGAGCTGCATGAGCTGTTTATAAATTTTGGAGATTAATCCTTTGTCAGTTGCTTCATTTGCAAATATTTTCTCCCATTCTAAGGGTTCTCTTTTGGTCTTGTTTATGGTTTCCTTTGCTGTGCAAAAGCTTTGAAGTTTCATTAGGTCCCATTTGTTTATCTTTGTTTTTATTTCCATTTCTCTAGGAGGTGGGTCCAAAAGGATCTTGCTGTGATTTATGTCATAGAGTGTTCTGCCTATGTTTTCCTCTAAGAGTTTGATAGTTTCTGGCTTTACATTTAGGTCTTTAATCCATTTTGAGCTTATTTTTGTGTATGGTGTTAGGGAATGATCTAATCTCATACTTTTACATGTCCATGTCCAGTTTTCCCAGCACCGTTTATTGAAGAGGCTGTCCTTTCTCCACTGTACATTCCTGCCTCCTTTATCAAAGATAAGTTGACCATATGTGCGTGGGTTCATCTCTGGGCTTTCTATCCTGTTCCATTCATCTATCTTTTTGTTTTTGTGCCAGTACCACACTGTCTTGATTACTGTAGCTTTGTAGTATAGTCTGAAGTCAGGGAGCCTGATTCCTCCAGCTCCATTTTTCGTTCTCAAGATTGCTTTGGCTATTCGGTGTCTTTTGTTTTTCCAAACAAATTTTGAAATATTTTGTTCTAGTTCTGTGAAAAATGCCAGTGGTAGTTTGATAGGGATTGCATTGAATCTGTAGATTGCTTTGGGTAGTAGAGACATTTTCACAATATTGACTCTTCCAATCCAGGAGCGTGGTATATCTCTCCATCTATTTGTATCATCTTTAATTTCTTTCATCAGTGTCTTATAATTTTCTGCATACAGGTCTTTTGTCTCCTTAGGTACGTTTATTCCTAGATATTTTATTCTTTTTGTTGCAATAGTAAATGGGAGTGTTTTCTTGATTTCACTTTCAGATTGTTCATCATTAGTGTACAGGAATGCCAGAGATTTCTGTGCATTAATTTTGTATCCTGCTACTTTACCAAATTCATTGATTAGCTCTAGTAGTTTTCTGGTAGCATCTTTAGGATTCTCTATGTATAGTATCATGTCATCTGCGAACAGTGACAGCTTTACTTCTTCTTTTCCAATTTGGATTCCTTTTATTTCCTTTTCTTCTCTGATTGCTGTGGCTAAAACTTCCAAAACTAAGTTGAATAAGAGTGGTGAGAGTGGGCAGCCTTGACTTGTTCCTGATCTTAGTGGAAATGGTTTCAGTTTTTCACCATTGAGGACGATGTTGGCTGTGGGTTTGTCATATATGGCCTTTATTATGTTGAGGAAAGATCCCTCTATGCTTACTTTCTGCAGGGTTTTTATCATAAATGGGTGTTGAATTCTGTCAAAAGCTTTCTCTGCATCTATTGAGATGATCATATGGTTTTTCTTCTTCAATTTATTAATATGGTGTATCACATTGATTTGCGTATATTGAAGAATCCTTGCATTCCTGCAATAAACCCTACTTGATCATGGTGTATGATCCTTTTAATGTGCTGCTGGATTCTGTTTGCTAGTATTTTGTTGAGGATTTTTACATCTATGTTCATCAGTGATATTGGCCTGTAGATTTCTTTCTTTGTGACATCCTTGCGTGGTTTTGGTATCAAGGTGATGGTGGCCTCGTAGAATGAGTTTGGGAGTGCTCCTCCCTCTGCTATATTTTGGAAGAGTTTGAGAAGGATAGGTGTTAGCTCTTCTCTAAATGCTTGATAGAATTCGCCTGTGAAGCCGTCTGGTCCTGAGCTTTTGTTTGTTGGAAGATTTTTAATCACAGTTTCAATTTCAGTGCTTGTGATTGGTCTATTCATATTTTCTATTTCATCCTGAGTCAGTCTTGGCATGTTGTGCATTTCTAAGAATTTGCCCATTTCTTCCAGGATATCCATTTTATTGGCACAGAGTTGCTTGTAGTAATCTCTCATGATCTTTTGTATTTCTGCAGTGTCAGTTGTTACTTCTCCTTTTTCATTTCTAATTCTATTGATTTGAGTCTTCTCCCTTTTTTCTCGATGAGTCTGGCTAATGGTTTGTCAAATTTGTTTATCTTCTCAAAGAACCAGCTTTTAGTTTTAGTGATCTTTGCTATCGTTTCCTTCATTTCTTTTTCATTTATTTCTGATCTGATCGTTAAGATTTCTTTCCTTCTGCTAACTTTGGGGGATTTTTGTTCTTCTTTCTCTGATTGCTTTAGGTGCAGGGTCAGGTTGTTTACTCAAGATGTTTCCTGTTTCTTAAGGTGGGATTGTATTGCTATATACTTCCCCCTTAGAACTGCTTTTGCTGCGTCCCATAGGTTTTGGGTCGTCGTGTCTCCATTGTCATTTGTTTCTAGGTATTTTTTTATTTCCTCTTTGATTTCCTCAGTGATCACTTCGTTATTGAGTAGTGTATTGTTTAGCCTCCTTGTGTTTGTATTTTTTACAGATCTTTTCCTGTAATTGATGTCTAGTCTCAGAGCATTGTGGTCAGAAAAGATACTTGATACGATTTCAATTTTCTTAAATTTACCAAGGCTTGATTTGTGACCCAAGGTATGATCTATCCTGGAGAATGTTCCATGAGCACTTGGGAAAAATGTGTATTCTGTTGTTTTTGGATGGAATGTCCTCTAAATATCAATTAAGTCCATCTTGTTTAATGTAGCATTTAAAGCTTGTGTTTCCTTATTTATTTTCATTTTGGATGATCTGTCCATTGGTGAAAGTGGGGTGTTAAAGTCCCCTACTATGAGTGTGTTACTGTCGATTTCCCCTTTTATGGCTGTTAGTATTTGCCTTATGTATTGAGGTGCTCCTATATTGGGTGCATAAATATTTACAATTGTTATATCTTCTTCTTGGATCGATCCCTTGATTATTATGTAGTGTCCTTCTTTGTCTCTTCTAGTAGTCTTTCTTTTAAAGTCTATTTTGTCTGATATGAGAATTGCTACTCCAGCTTTCTTTTGATTTCCATTTGCATGGAATATCATTTTCCATCCCCTTACTTTCAATCTGTATGTGTCTCTAGGTCTGAAGTGGGTCTCTTGTAGACAGCATATAAATGGGTCTTGTTTTTGTATCCATTCAGCCACTCTGTGTCTTTTGGTGGGAGCATTTAGTCCATTTACATTTAAGGTAATTATTGATATGTATGTTCCTATTCCCATTTCCTTAATTGTTTTGGGTTCGTTATTGTAGGTATTTTCCTTTTGTTGTGTTTCTTGCTTAGAGACGTTCCTTTAGCATTTGTTGTAAAGCTGGTTTGGTGGTGCTGAACTCTCTCAGCTTTTGCTTGTCTGTAAACGTTTTAATTTCTCCATCAAATCTGAATGAGATCCTTGCTGGGTAGAGTAATCATGGTTGCAGGTTTTTCTCCTTCATCACTTTAATTATGTCCTGCCACTCCCTTCTGGCTTGTAGAGTTTCTGCTGAGAGATCAGCTGTTAACCTGATGGGGATTCCCTTGTGTGTTATTTGTTGTTTTTCCCTTGTGGCTTTTATTATGATTTCTTTGTGTTTAATTTTTGACAGTTTGATTAATATGTGTCTTGGCATATTTTTCCTTGGATTTTTTCTGTATGGCACTCTCTGTGCCTCCTGGACTTGATTAACTATTTCCTTTCCCATATTAGGAAAGTTTTCAACTCTAATCTCTTCAAGTATTTTCTCAGTCCCTTTCTTTTTCTCTTCTTCTTCTGGAACCTCTATAATTCGAATGTTGGTGCGTTTAGTGTTGTCCCAGGGGTCTCTGAGACTGTCCTCTATTCTTTTCATTCTTTTTTCTTTATTTTGCTCTGCAGCAGTTATTTCCACTATTTTATCTTCCACCTCACTTATCCGTTCTTCTGCCTCAGTTATTCTGCTATTGATCCCATCTAGAGTATTTTTCATTTCATTTATTGTGTTTTTAATCGATGCTTGATTCATCTTTAGTTCTTCTAGGTCCTTGTTAACTGTTTCTTGCATTTTGTCTATTCTATTTCCAAGATTTTGGATCTTGGAAATAGAATCTTGGATCATCTTTACTATCATTATTCTGAATTCTTTTTCAGGTAGACTGCCTATTACCTCTTCATTTGTTAGGTCTGGTAGGTTTTTATCTTGCTCCTTCACCTGCTGTGTGTTTTTCTGTCTTCTCATTTTGCTTATCTTACTGTGTTTGGGGTCTCCTTTTTGCAGACTGCAGGTTGATAGTTCCCGTTGTTTTTGGCGTCTGTCCCCAGTGGCTAAGGTTGTTTCAGTAGGTTGTGTAGGCTTCCTGGTAGGGGGGGACTAGTGCCTGTGGTGGTTGAGGCTGGATCTTGTCTTTCTGGTGGACAGGTCCACGTCTGGTGGTGTGTTTTGGGGTGCCTGTGGCCTTATTATGTTTTTAGGCAGCCTCTCTGCTAATGGGTGGGGTTGTGTTCCTGTCTTGCTAGTTGCTTGGTATAGGGTGACCAGCACTGTAGCTTGCTGGTCGTTGACTGAAGCTGGGTGCTGGTGTTCAGATGGAGATCTCTGGGAGATTTTTGCCACTTGATATTATGTGGAGCTGGGAGGTCTCTTGTGGACCCGTGTCCTGAAGTTGGCTCTCCCACTTCAGAGGCACAGCACTGACTCTTGGCTGCAACACCAAGAGCCTTTCATCTACCCAGCTCAGAATTAAAGGGAGAAAAAGTAGAAAGAAAGAATTAGTAGAAGAAAGGAAGGAGTAAGGAGAGAAAGGAAGGAAGGAAGGAAGGAAGGAAGGAAGAAAGAAAGAAAGAAAGAAAGGAGGGAGTGAGGGAGGAAGGACGGAAAGAAAGAAAGAAAGGAGGGAGGGATGGAGGAAGGAAAGAAAGAAAGAAAAGAAGAAAAAGAGAGAAGGAAAGAAAGACAGGAGGAAAGGAGGGAGGGAGGGAGGAAGGGAAGGTAGGAAAAAAAGAAAGAACAGGTAAAGTAAAATAGAATAAATTATAAAATATTGTAGCATTATTAAAATTAAAAAGTAATTATTGAAAAAAAACGGACAGATAGAACCCTGGGACATATGGTGGAAGCCAAGCTATACAGAGAAAATCTCACAGAGAAGCATACACATACACATTCACAAAAAGAGTACAGGGAAAAAAATCGAAAATCTTGCTGTCAAAGTCCACCTCCTCAATTTGGGATAATTCCTTGTAAAAAGAGGAAAAGGGGAAAAAGTCTGAAATCTAGCTCTCAAAGTCCACCTCCTTAATTTGGGATAGTTCATTGTAAAAAGAGGAAAAGGGGAAAAAGTCTTAAATCTTGTCCTCAAAGTCCACCTCCTCAATTTGGGATGATTCTCTGTCCATTCATGCACTCCACAGACACAGGGCACATCAAGTGGACCGTGGAGCTTTAATCCGCTGCCTCCGAGGCTGCACAGAGAGATTTCCCTGTCTCTTCTGTGCTCTCACAGCTCCCGGGTCTCAGCCTTGGACCTGGCCCCGCCTCTGCGCATAGGTCACCAGAGGGTGTCCGTTCTTCACTCAGACAGGACGGGTTTAAAGGAGCCACTGATTTGGGGGCTCTGTCTCACTCAGGCCGAGGGGAGGGAGGGGCACGCAGTGCGGGGCGGGCCTGCGGCGGCAGAAGCCGGCATGACTTTGCACCAGCCAGAGGTGCTCCATGCGCTTTCCCAGGGAAGCCGTCCCTGTATCCCGGGACCCCAGCAGTGGTGGGCTGCACAGGCTCCCCGGAAGGCGGGGTGGACAGTGACCTGCGCTTGCACACAGGCCTTGTGGCGGCGTCAGCAGCAACTCCAGCATCCCACGCCTGTCTCCGGTGTCCGTGCCTTTAGCCGTGGCTCACGCCCGTCTCTGGAGCTTCTTTAAGCAGCGCTCTTAATGCCCTCTCCTTGCGCACCAGGAAACAAAAGGGAAGAAAAAGTCTCTTGCCTGTTCGGCAGCTCCAGACTTTTTCCGTGGACTCCCTCCGGGTTAGCCATGGTGCACTAACCCCTTCAGGTTCTCTTCCTGCCACCAGCCCCAGTCCTCTCCCTGCGCTCCGACTGAAACCCGATACCCGAGCCTCAGCTCCCAGCCCCACCCACCCCGGTGGCCGAGCAGACAAGCCTCTCGGGCTGGTGTGTGCCTGAGGGCACCGATCCTCTGTGCCAGAATCTCTCTGCTTTGCCCTCCACACCCCTGTTGCTGTGATCTCCTCCGCTACTCTGAAGCTTTCCCCCTCCACCACCCGCAGTCTCCGCCCGTGAAGTGGCTTCTAGTGTGTGGAAACCTTTCTTCCTTCACGGCTCCCTCCCACTGGTGCATGTCCCGTCCCTATCCTTTTGTTTCTCTTTATTCTTTTTTCTTTTGCCCTACCCAGGTATGTGGGGAGTTTCTTGCCTTTTGGGGGGTCTGAGGTCTTCTGTCAGAGTTCAGTAGGTGTTCTGTAGGTGTTGTTCCACGTGTAGATGAATTTCTGATGTATCTGTGGGGAGGAAGGTGATCTCTGCATCTTATTCTTCCGCCATCTTCCTCCCTGCTGCTGCTTTTTATTTCTTAGCCCTAGACACTTTTTTAAAGGGCTCACCTGATTAGGTCAGGCCCACCCATGGTAATCTCCCTTTCAACTAACTCAAAGTCAACTGATTTTGCTTCCTTAATTACATCTGCAAAGCCCCTTCATTTTTGCTATATAGCATAACCTAACCACATCACTGATATCCCATCATATTCACAGGCCAGGAGGCCAAGGGGATCCCCTCAAAGCGAGATTATACAGGATATGCACACCATGAGGGAGGAATATTAAATTCTGTTTGCCACACTTCCTCTATGATTCATTCCCTTTACCTCCAACTGGCACTTCAGCTGGTTGACATTCTATGCTGGCTAAGGGACCCAAACCTTCATGCCTAGTGAATACTGGTCCCTGATGGTCCTGCCTGATTAAGGTTACAGGAGTCTTCCATGAACTTTGACCACTGGGCATGGCATCACTAGGAGGTGCCCCAAGTACCCAGGGATTACCCCCACATACATAGCTTCTCACACCACTTGCCTTCCGCTGCCTCACCCACATCTGGATTAACCACAAAGCCCTGTCCCTCCTGAGCCTCTGTGCTTGCTGTTCATTCCACCTGGAATGTCCTACCTCCTGCCTCACCCATCCTCAAGGCTCTGCAGAGCTCCCTGTTACATGGAGCCTCCCTTGCCTTCCCTCTGGCCCCCCTACCCACCAGGCTCATCACCAGCGACACAGGTCACCTTCTGCTTGGTTTCAGAAGCCCTTGTTTCCTGCATGTCTCCTGAGAAGGCTCAGTTCAGGCCCAGAAATCCTGGGGCCCAGAGTGGCCCAAACTGCAGAAAATGAAAGAGAGGGGGTGTTCAGGAAATCCTGGCAGTGACTGAGGCAGTCCTTCAAGATGCTGAGGGCAGGAGGCAGAGAAGGAGGGTGTACTATTGCTCAAGACTTCCCCCCATCCTGATGTCCAGTCACCTCCAGAAGTGCTGTGCAATATCCTACCCACACTTGGACTAAAGGGACAAGCTCTGCCCTGCAGGCTGGGTCAGGAACCTCTGGATGTGGACAGAGGGTTTGGAGAAGGATTTGCGGGGTGAAGCAGACCCCCTCCTAGGATCAGGGACTTTCAGAAGCTGAGTCATCAGGCTTCTTGCTCATTTCCAGCTCCTTTCTGGAATATGAGAGCCCAGGCTCCTCAGACCAGAGCCCCACTTCCACAGGCCACACAATCTATTTTTCTCTAGACACTATATGCCCTCTGCAGGCCCCATGAGGTTGGAGCACAGGCCAGGAAACTTGCATCCCCTTTCCCTGTGCACTGGATGCCCCCTGCAGGCCTTGTGAAGTAGAGAGCCACAATGGGATGGATTAAACAGAATACACATATACACACAAGCACAAAAGTGGGGACACCCTTACCCACTTACATACGTCCATACCGACACACACATACACAGGCATATAATCAATCACACAGCCAATCACTCGCATCTACCAAGGACACACCACAGACAGTTAAGCATATAATCACAGTACAGACACAAGGGGACATATAGACACACATACACTATTACACACAAACCGTCATGGGCACACAGACACAAAGACACATATGGACACAATCCTTCCTCCCAGAGAAGAGTATTTGTTTGGAATAAATAGGTTAAAAAGCCACCTGGGGAACAGGGTAATATCATGAATGGTGGACTCGATAAAAGAAGGTACCTAAACTGCCTCTCAGTCTAATGGGGCCTGTTGACTAGAGAGCCTTTTGTTTTGCTGGGCACTGGAGTGGTTACAGTTGTGGAACAGTATGGACAAGAGTTGGGGTAGAGCTACTAAAAAGAGAAATTTGGAGTTTGCAAGAGCTTAATCTATATAACTTGTATGAAAGCACATTCTTAGAAGTTGGGCTCCTGAACTCAGAAAGCCAGATTGAACTATCCTCACTGCATCCCAGGACACCCTAAAAAGAGAGAGGCCTCCTGATGCTGGTAATATATGGGAGGTGATGAATGAGAAAAGGGGATGGACCTAACTACCACTGAATGCACCCACTGTGTGTCAGGCACATGGACCACCTCACAAATACATATTATTCCCATTTTACAGATCCTGTTCCCTCGACTGTCCAGGGTTCTAAAACAAGATTCAAATACAAGAGTTTGAGTATAACAACCCTGTTGTTTCCACTACATTAGTAATGGCAAATGCAAGGAATATACGTTTCCATTCCCTACTCATGTTCCCAACAATGACAGAACGTATATGTTTTCCCCACTGATCCAGATCAGTGATTGGCAAACTATGGCCCAGCCAGCCTGCTGCCTGTTTTTGTAAATAAAACTTTATTGGAATATAGCCTTGCCTGTTCATTTACATATTGTCTATGGCTGCTTTGGGGCTACAACAGCAAAGCTGTGAAGTGACTACAGAGACAGTATGGCCTGCAAAACCTTATTTCCTAGCTGAACCTTTAACAAAAAAGTTTGCTAACCTCTGATCCAAACCCAGCCTCAAATTGGAGTTGGCAAGTCTTATTGGCTTTGGTGCCTTGACATTGAAGGATGGTCAGATAAATAAATAACTGGGATGGATGGATAGATGGATGGACTGAACCAACAGATGGACAGACATATATGGGTAATATATCAGAGATTTGCTCCAAATATGTACCAATGTTCTGCCATTTATAAGCGGTGAAACATGGGGTAAATTAATCTTTCTGGATATTAGTTTCCTCATCTGTAAAATGGGGATAATAATACAATGATCATTATCTAGGGCTCTTTCTATTGCGAGTGAAAAAAACCCAACTTAAAGTAGCTTAAGCAAAAAGTTAAATTTGTCATATCACATAACTAGATTAAGATTTGGTCTACTTCAGCACTGGTTGGATACAGGGAATCAAATTATGTTATCTCCATCTTTTAACTTGAATTCTCTCTAATTTTTTTTTTTTGTGGCACGCAGGCCTCTCACTGCTGTGGCCTCTCCTGCTGTGGCGCACAGGCTCCGGACGCCCAGGCTCAGTGGCCAGGGCTCATGGGCCCAGCCGCTCTGTGTCATGTGGGATCTTCCCGGACCGGGGCCTGAACCCACGTCCCCTGCATCGTCAGGTGGACTCTCAACCACTGCACCACCAGGGAAGCCCCGAATTATCTCTAATTTTTTTTTATGTGGAGGCCTCATTCCGATTATAGACAGGTGATTTTCTAGCAGCAGAAAATATGACCACTGGAAGCCTCAAGTCCACATTTGTATAGTGAGTGATCCAAAACACAGGGCCTCTTTCTCCTAATATCAAACCTCATGAAAAGCTTTGAACTGTGCTTGTGACACATACTCAGTTCTTCAATATATTACAGTGCCCAGGGAATGGAGTACTCTTATCAGATCACTATAGTGAACATAGCCACAAAGACCACGTGAAGTGAGAGAGAACTTCCCTAAAGGAAGCAGGAAAAGGAGTATAAAAAAGTGTCTGCATGAACAAAAACATCACTCACAGCATTCTACTTCATAGATGTCATGAGAAAATGATTTTAGAGCACTTAGCATGGTGCATGGCACGTAAGTATCAAATGTTCATTATTACCATAACTGATAAATAGATGAATGGATGCATTAAATATACAGCTAATGGTTAAAAATAAAGATGAATAAATGAAGAGAAAGATGTGAAAAGACAGATGAAAGTAAAGATGGTAGAATGGACCACTGAAGAGACAAAGATGGGGAGACATATGGACACATAGATGGACGGATCGATCAATTGATAACTGGATGGATGGATGATGGAAAGATAAGGCAGACAAAAAAGGGGTCACAGTTAAGTTTCTCACATCATATGCTCTAGGGCTGGGAATGGGAAAGAGAAGAGCACTCTACAATTGGTGTCTCCTGAGAGGTCTCCTCCTCTGGTCTCTGTCTCTTGGGTCCCTCTCATCAGGTGGGTTAAACACTTGCTCCCCTCCCTCATCTCTAGTTTCCTTGTGTCCCTGGGAACTAACCAGCCCCTCTCCTCAGAAATCCCCTCTCAATTCCCAGGATAGGGAAGGCATGGCAGAAGGGGGTGTTCTAAGCCAGGTTCCCCCCATGCTATCGATAATTCTCTGACTCAGTTTGGGGCACAGGAAAATAATGGGGGAGAGGGACAGTACTGGCTGGGCCAGGAGGGTGAAGCCCTAGAGTCCTGAGATGTGAGATATGGGAGCTGGACCTGCTTCCAAAGAACTTTCCCTTTAGCCCTGCTTGTTGAAGAGAGGAGTGGGTCTCAGATGAAGGATGTGTAGTCACTGTGATAGGCCTATGGAGACCTGGGAGGAGATCTTCCCTAGTCTTACCCTGCTACTTGCCATTGTCCTCAGGGAATCTGGGGGACCAGCTGGGTCCCATCTTTCCCACTCCAGTAGTCTTAGGACCAAAGAGAAGAGGTGGGAGTAAGGAGAAACCTGGGAAAGAGGGAGCCCCACAACCATATTGCTCTGACCTCTAAATCCTGAACCAAGCTCTGACCCCTAGCCTTAAAACTCATGTTCAAATGCCTTCAAGGGGACGACACTGCAAACCTTCCCCTAACAGGGACAATGCAACCCACTTCCCTTGTCCAAAATCTTGAGTGCTGACGTTCTCAGAGCTAAAGACAAAGAGTGGGAAATGGGGACAGGGAGGCTACTAAGGAGTTATGAAAGGGAGAAAAGGTTCCAGATAGATGGAGACAGTGGGGAGTGCACTCAGTGGAAAGGTATTCTGCTACCAACTCGTGTACTGCAATTCAATTCAGACACTGACTACCCAGAGCTAGTGTTAGACTCCACAGGTTTAAGGGCACAGTCCCAACAAGCCTGCCTCCACTTGAACTGCCAGTCACAAGTGGGGTCCCCAGGCCACCTGCATTTCTGCCTAACTAGCTACAAGTCCAGAGGTCTTCAAACCCCCCTCAGGTCCAATAGTTCACTAGAATGACTCACCCAACTCAGAAGTGCTATCCTGACAACTAGTTTTTTATAAAGTATATATATCAGGAACATCCAAACGAAAAGACACACAAGGAGGGTCTCAGTGCAGAGCTCCCATGCTCTCTCCCCATGGAGACACAAAGGGCATGTCACCCTCCCATTACATCAACATGTTCACCAACCAGGCAGTTCCATGAGCTTTAGGGTCCACAGTTTTTACCGAGATTTCATACATAGGCAGGAATGAATTGTTGGCAACATGACTCGATCTCCTCTGACGGATTGGCTCAAAGCCCCAGTTCTGCAATGATATGGTTGGTCTTTCTGCTGACCAGGCCTCAGCCCAAGTCACCTCATCTCTTAGCATCAACTCAGGTGGGAGCCGAGGGACCCATAGATAACAAAGACACTCGTATTACTTGAGGTATTCCAAAGATTTAGAGTCTCCCTCTCAGGAACCAGGGACAAAAGCCAAATTGTTTAGTATACGACAGACAGAGCCCTGCATCTGAGTGAAGGGATGTGAATTACCGAAGCCCTGGCGACCAGGCCTCCTGTTCCCGTGCACCAGACTTGACCCAGCTGCAGCAGGGCAGGAGTGTCACTGTGAGTGTGAGTGTAAGTGAGGGTGAGTGCGGTGGAAGCACAGCTTCTCCATGCCCAGACTGCAATGCTTCCCACTGGCATCCGTGGATCTGTCTGTCACCTGTCTGTATGTAGCCCAGGCAGGGGAAGATAGGTATGAGAGGGGAAAAGAGTGTGGGATGGTGGAAAGAGGATAGGTGAATCCATTCTCCACACTTCAGCCTGAGGGAACTTTTACTTCACTCATTTCTGGTCATTCTCTCCCATACCGTCCAGCCACAAGGCTCCCTTCCCACCTCCACAGACCAAATAGGGCAGCTATTTCCAACCTCCCACACTGGGTTAATTGCTCTTTCTTGGCTTTGCCAAAGCACCCTCCACTGCCTGCAGCCAGTCAGCTTGTCTACTGTAGTGATCTTATTGTCTCTTTTGATTCCCCTGCCCCGTCCAACCCAGATGACAAGCTCTCTGAGGGCAGAGTCTGTGCCTGTCTTCTCTGCTGTATCCTCATGCCCAAGCACATCACCCGGCACCTAGTAGTCACTCGATAAATATTTGTTGATTAGTGACTGCAGGAACAGAAATCACATGAAAGGAGGTCTCAGCTCAGAGAGGAAGGGCTGTGACCCTCTAATCATGAAGTGACTTGGCCAAGGCCACTCAGCCAACAAGTGTTCCCATAGCCTGGCGCGTCTTGACTGGGCCCTCTCTGGAGCCCTATTCCTCCTCTGCCCAGAATCATAAAAACAGAATGGGGCAGACAAGAAAGGTAATTGTCGGAGCAGAAGCCAGGAAGACAGAGAGGAGAGGGGATTGGCAAAACAGTACTGGACAGCGTCCCAAAGCTCTTTTCTTGCTGCCTGGTGCTGAGGTCTCCGTCTTCCCAGGGTGCAGCTCTGAAATCTGACTCCACCCTTATAAAAGAGGGTCCGTGCCCTGCCTCTTCGTAACAAACCCTAACCCCACCCCTTTATTGATAGGCTCTGGCTCCACCTTCTGGACTACCCCTCCTCTGAAGTAATGCCCTGGCTCCGCCCCTTCCTGGTAATAGGTAAGCCCCACCCCTAGCGCGTGACGGTGTCGTTGTGACCTAACGCACCGGCATCTTTCCAGGGTGGAGCCAGAGAGGGTGGGCATTTAGGCTGTGCCGACCCCTCAACCCCCATCCAGGTGACCACAATCCCCGAAAATCCTCACGCGGGACCCCAAATATCCCAGCCCCATGACCTCGAAGGCCTTTGGCTCTAACCCCCTAAATGCCCCATGCCCCCGAGAGGCCCTACCACCCAATCCCTTAACGTCTAGTGCCTCCCAAATCTTCAATCCAACCCTGTCCCGATGTGGCAACTGAGTCTTCCCGGGGGCACCTGTCTCATATTACCCGAGAACAAGTCAGACTGGTCCAGAGAGTAACAGGGAAGGGGATCCTCCCAAGGATTTGGGGAATCCTTGATCCAGTTATGCCGCTCCCCAGGAGACGTTGGGAACCGAGGACATGTCGGGATTGAGGAGACACGAGGTGATGCAGGAAGCTGAGGAGGAGGAGGAGGAGTGAGTGGAGGCGGGGTTCTGAGGAGGAGGAACCTAGGCGCTCCCGGGTGGTGGGGTACGGGCAGGGAGGGCGCGAGTTCTCTGTGGCGTGAGAAGCGGGAGGGGTGGGGCCTCTTAGGGGGCGTGGACTGGAGGAACCGCCTCTAAAACCCGCCTCTAAACCGCCTCTAAAAGAGCGGAGCCTTCCAGGAGAGGGGCGAAGCGTCCAAGTGGCGGAATCGGTGAGGTCAAAACAATCCACAAAATAATAATCCACATGCCAGAGTGGCACATCTTGTGGTGGCCTGCACTTCGACCCATTGGCTCCCACGTGCAAATGAGAACCATGCAATTACTCTGGGAGAGCCCTGAGCACATTATTCAGATAGACACCAACATGATGCAATTTTTCTTCCGTATGTTCAGTGAAAGAAAGCAATACAAGAGTCACTGCCCTTTTACTTTGGGGGAGGTTGAAAGTCCCTTCTTGGAAAGGAAAAATAAGTACTTTTAGAGCATTTAGAAAACCTAAAACCTGTCACTCAATTTTTTTAAGTGCAGAGTTAATTTTACACAAATGTGTTTTCTTAAAAATTGCAACCAGTCAAGATCAGTATCTTCAAGGGGTGCACCAGTTGTGATATTTGCTGACTTTACACTGTTCTGAAATTGAGGATACCTTCCCTCTACTCAGTTAATGTTTATTTTTATTAAGTTTTAAAACTGTTTTAAGTAGGAGATCTTTTACTGGAGCCTGAGGATTGATAATGTTAACCACTGTGACACTGCTCTGTTACCTCACATCAACCAAAGAATTGTGAAGGAGCTGATCACATACCCTGTGATTCCCCTCTCTCACCTGGTATTTAAAAATGCTTTCATGAAACCCATCAGGAAAGGGAGTTCAGGTGTTTTGAGCACTAGCTGACCTGAACTCCCTGCCTGGCACCTGCAGTAAACGCTGCACTTTCCTTCGCCATAATCTGCTGTCAGTAGATTTGCTTTACTGCACATGGGAGAGCAGACCCACGTTTTTTCATCAACATATTTATATATATTATTATATATTGTAGGCAATGGAGATATTTTACTTCTTTCCTATTGTGCTGTTTTATTTTTTAACTGAGTTAACCATGAAAGTCAATTTTTGTTGATAGAGGAGAAAAGGTACAAATTAATTAGCTATAGTTAAAAATTTAAAGCTTTCAAAATGCTTGTTATTTATAATGAGATTTATTTAACAGAATTAGGAAATAATTCTGTATTTAAATGGTTCGATTGTGATTGTGGAACATGAAATTGGTAGTCCACAGGACATATACTAAATTTTCACCCTTAGTGATACTATATTTGTACTGTCCATGTCAAGCTAAAATGTTGTTTTTCAACAACCTTTAGCAAACATATCTTAGTTTTATTATTCAGAGGGAATATAGGAGCTCAATTTGATATAGGGAACTTGAGCATTCCATCAACATGAATTTGAAGAATACACTAAGAATATCTTCTACATTACACTGGAGTAGTGAATTACTGGTAATTATTTAGGGAATTCTTTTGAAAAATATAGTCATCGGGGGCCAATAATTGAATTCTATTGAAATATAGAGATAGATATTAATAAGAACGGAAAATCATATTTTCATTTTATATTGCCCATATCTTCATTTTATTTGTAGGTTTTGAAAGTTTGCAAGAGAAAGATATCAGAATTTATACTTCATTCAGCAGAATCCCTTGGACCAAATGATCACACACTGAGAATACATAAGTGGAGACATTACTGACTGTGGCCCAGGAGACAAGGACAAGACCTAGAAAAGACACAGTAAATAAATGGATGGAAAAAAAGATTGGAATAGACAGGCATTTCTCTTAATGAAAAATGTTAACAGTAGAATCCTTGAGGGAGAATCTTTGAAAACATTGGATTTCTATAACAATAAAAAATTGAGTCCCAAAGTACAATGAGAAATAACAATAATGAATAAATAGGATAAAGAAATTATATGTTAACTGGCATACATTCCAGGAGATGATCAGACTCCTGCAGAAACCAGGGCTTTCTGGCCTTTAATTCCCCTTGGGAAGAACTGCAGCACCCCTGTCCCCAGCCTTCAGCCATCAACTCCAGGACTACAGAGGCAGAGTCCTGGCCCTCAAGTCAGGCTGCCTCACTGACTTGAATGCCCATGGAAAAGGGAACATTGATCCTGACCTGAGACACAGCCCTCAGATGTTTATAAGCTGGAAAGTCTGCATCAGACTTCCTCCTTGCATCTCTCTAGGGTGAACCAGGGAAAACAAAACGTCACAAAACTCTTTCCCACAGAAGAAGTCTGGGAAAAAACACATGACGATCTTGGCCGTGCTGCCAGGTGAGGCTGATATAACTAGAGCACACCTTCTCCTGGGTTTGGTACCAGAATCCAGGGCCCTGGTGGGAGGACCTGGGCTCTGCCCTGGGTTCCATGGACACAGACAAGCAAGTGTGATCTCAGCAACCTTCAAGGACCCAGATGTGAGAAAGAGGCAATGAAGACACGATGGCTGCTTCAGGGTGGCTTGGTGTCAGCCTAGAACAGCTGGACTTCATAAGGAATAACACACTGTGGAGAGAAATAATAAAGAATTTATAATAGGAACAGAAAATAGTTTTATTTGAGCCAAGCTGAGGGCTATAATCTGGGAGGCAGCCCCTCAAAAGGCTCTAAGGAACCTCTCCACTGAAGCATGGTAGTCTTATACTTTATCAGAACAAAGAACATACATCAAACATGACAGGGGTCTATTCCTTAAAGATTTCAAAAGAGACAGATTGAGGACATATCTAGTGAGACAGTAGGATCCTGGCACGTGGGAAAGGAAGCTCATCTTCGAGAGGGTGTTAACATGGGCATCATAAGAAGGGAGTCATTTATCCTTCTTTTTGAATCAGACATTTCTTTTCCTTAATGGTTAAAGCAGATGTGCTGTGTGTGTTTGACAGGCTCTTTCAGTTCACACAAAGTTTACACTGAACCATGTATAAGCCTAAATGACTTCCCCATACCTCATTACGTGAAAAATTTCTCCCTCAACACTATAATTTGGGGCTTGACTAATCTTGGCGATAAACCAGACACATAATACCCTCAGCTCTCGAGGCCTCTCCACCTGCAGATCCTGCTGTATCCTCCCCCCAGGGCACAGCACCACAAGAGGGTGTCAGGTGAGGGGTTTGGGACTCAGAGAATTGACTCCCGAAAGTGTTTCTGTTTTCCAAGATAAATAACAATACAGTTTGGATTCTAAAAATCTTCCAAATAAGTGAAAAAAAAAAGCTAGACCAACAGTGAATCACAGCGTTTTTCATAAGATAAATGAATGTTATATAATGAAAGAGTAAATAGAGCCCAGAGGCTTTAATATGTAAAATTAAAATGGAGTTCAGTAGTGTTTAAAACACATCCAAAGGTCATATTTATGAGCTGCAATCCAGCTGTATTCCACAAGAATTTAGGCAAATGCATGAAAGATGAGTTATGAGTAAAGCACTATCCCCAAACTGTGGGTGTGGGGAAACTCATCCTAGCAAGCACTTTGTGCAGAACTAATACATTGCAACCATATCTGGTTTCAAAACTGATATTTTCTGCAACTAAAAAGGCAGAAATAAGTTAAATAAGCTACCTATCCCCCCTCTGTCCTTCAGTTATTAATTAAGACTCCTATTTCTTCCTCTCTTATCTATTTTTTAAATTCCAATTTCAAATGCCAAAATATTCACCTATTATATATGTTATTGTTCTCTTAATTTAGTCTCTACACAGCCTGAAATTTCTTTTTAATTTCCCTATTATATAATTAGTTTTATATTCATCAATTATGTGATATTTCCAGCAGGTACTGAGATTTTATGCTCCAAATGTATGCCCTTCCATACTTTAATGCACATAAATATACTTTATACTTTTACATCAATTTAAAAAGTAATCTATTGAGTGCAAATTCTGTCTTCAGCATTTTGTTGGGGTCAGCAGTGGGGAGAGAAAATGTAGAAGAAGGAAAAGACATGGCTTATTGTTCTCAAAAGTAGTTACAGAGAAACCTCTGACTTCCTTATCAAAAGGAGGCCCATTTCTTTTTCAATGTCTTTTTTTAAATTTATTTTTAATTAATTAATTTATTTATGGCTGCATTGGGTTTTCGTTGCTGTGCGTGGGCTTTCTCTAGTTGCGGCAAGTGGGGGATTCTCTTCATTGCGGTGTGAGGGCTTCTCATTGTGGTGGCTCCTCTTGTTGCGCAGCACGGGCTCTAGGCTCATGGGCTTCAGTAGTTGCAACATGCAGGCTCAGTAGTTGTGGCTCGTGGGCTTAGTTGCTCCACGACATGTGGGATCTTCCTGGACCAGGGCTTGAACCCGTGTCCCCTGCACTGGCAGGCAGATTGTTAACCACTGTGCCACCAGGGAAGCCCTCAATGTCTTTTCTATTGACTTCAAATCTATCGGGCTTTAAAATTATTTGTGTGTGTGTGCTCATATTCTGACTGTCTCTCACAGCAGATTGTGAGTTCTGTGAAAGTGAGGCAGGAGATAGATGGGCCCCAGGGTAAGCAGCAGGAGTTCATTCCCTCTGGACAGAAACTCCAAAATATCAATAACAGGGCAATCGAGAAAGGAGGCTGTGCCCTGCCCAGATAAGAGATAAAAGACTAGATGTTCCTCATTCTCGTAGTCAAGGAGACCTTCCCAGCTACACATGTGCAGAAAGGTTCCTTGGAGGTCAAAAAGGGAGAGGGCATCACCCCATAGTAAGTGATGTCAACTACCCATAGGCCTCTTCGCTAGAATCCATCTTGGCTAAGAGATGCACATGAACACGGGAGGACCCTGAGGTATACCAAATATGGACTCAGAACCAAGCAAAGCAAGATGATTGGTCAAAGGAAACCTGGAAGAAATTCCCCATAAAAGTGATTCAAACTACCAAGTGAGCGCAACTCTCTCTCTGAGCCCGCCCATGTGTCTAGCCACATGTATTCTTTGTCCTCCTAATAAACACTTTACTTGTTTCACTACTTTCCATCTCTGTGGAAATTCATTTCTACACAGCAGACAGGCCAGGACCTTGTCACTGGCCACTAGTCCCTGGTGGTCTAGTGGCTAGGATTTAGTGCTTTCACCGCCCCGGCCTGACTTCAATCTCTGGCCAGGAACCAAAATCCTGCTTCAAGCAGCTGCAGGCTGAGGCCACCTGAGATGAAAACAGGGGCAATGTTTATCTTGTTTAAGATCATGTCTTGTCAAAAAACAAAATTCAACTGAGTAAATTTGAAAATCTGATTGGCCTTATTTGATGCTTTATGAATTGGGCAGCATCTCATCTAGTAAATAGAAGGGCACTTTGAGAAGTTATACAGAGTGGAAGGTTTTTATAGAAAGGAGGGTGGGCAAGAAAGTCATTAGCAAAAGAAAAAAAAGGTTATTTGGGACCAGTACTATCTTCTCTTTGTAGGGAAGGGAAGCCTTGAGTTTATCATGCAGATTGCCTCTTCTTCTTGGTTTGGGGGAGATGGAGAGGGCCCCTGTGATAGATTACCACATTGGTGCTGACCAGAAAGTTCCAGATTTCAGAATTAAGATAACATTTCTGGTGAAGGTCGAAATTGCAAGTAGGTTAGGTATTAAATATATGCGTGGTATCGTGGGCTTCAGCACAAACGAAACCATTTTGTGTCAGTGGTTTTCCTCCTTAATAGTCCCTAATGCAGAACTAGCAGAAACACAACGAAGATTTGTGAAAAAGTAAATGAGTGCCTAACTCAATTGGTCAACTGGTGTAAAGAATGTGGCATAAGAATAAAAAGATCTAGAGAGCAGATGAAAGAAGATTTTGTTTATATTTTTTAAAGGAATGTCTTCTGTGTTTTCAAATTACTGCAAATCTAATCAGCAATGTTGATGTGACTATTAAAAATGATGCTTTTTGAAAGGTTAGAGAAAGGGAAAACAAGAAAAAAATAAGGATGTTTGGCATTCTGGATGTTGGCTAAATAGCAATTTAATCACTAAGAACATATTTTATTCTATTGTCATGATATATAGGTAATATATGTAAACATATTTATATGTCATACATAATATATATTTCCTTTTAATCACCCCTATTGGGGTACAATTTACATACAACTAATAGCACTCATGTTAAGTGTATAGCACAGTTAGATAAATTTTGACAAATATGTACACTTGTGTAATCACTACCACAATCATGATACAGAAAATTTCCATTACCCAGAAAGTTTCCTTAGGCTCCTTTGTGGTCAATCCTCACCTTCCTACAAAAGTGATATGATGATTTGCTTTCAGTGACTATAGTTTTCCCATTCTCAAATTTATATAAATAGAATCTAACAGTGTGTATTTGGTTCCTGTTTCCTTTCACTCAGCATGTTTTGAGATTCATCCATGTTATGTATATTATTTCATTCCCCTTTATTGCTGATGTGAATTACTCATTCACTTGATAATGAACATTTGAGCTGCTTACAGTTTGCAGCCTTAACCTTTATGAAACCATCGGGATTTCCATTAGAATTCTTTAATTTCTTACCCAATTCAATGGTATGATTTGAAAGTTATCAGAAGCCTGCACTTGTCAGAAAGTCTTTAGTATGAATCTTCCTGAAGATGAAGCATTTTTGCAAAAACATCTATGAATGATAAAAAGACTTAAAAAGACACAGTTAAAGAGCTGGTTAAAATGCAATTGGGTATAGGCTTAGTAGTGGGACCAAATTAGCCCTAGACTAAATTGTTTCACTTGCAGCCTAATAAGGCTTACAAGGAAGCCTCAAAATGATCAAACTATTTCTTAACTACCTCTTTGAGCAAAGTTACAAATATTTACAAAAATACAAATACGCCCTGCAACCAGTAAAGTAAAATTCACAATATCTGACATGCAATCTAGAATTACTAGGGATGCAAAGACAAAGGAAAATATAACCCATAACAAGGAGAAAAATTAATTAATGAAAACAGACTGAAAAATGGTACAATCAGTAAACAAAGACATTCAAACAGTTATTATAACTAATTTTCATAGGTTCAAAAAGTTTAAAGGAAAGCGTCAACATCTTAAATAGACATACAGAGGATATAAAAATAACCCAAATTGAGTTCCTAGAGATGAAAAATATAGTTTCTGAGATGAAAAATAAACTGGATGGGATTAAAAGAGATGAGGCAATGCAGAAGCAAAGATTGACCTCCCTGCAAAAGCAAAATTTTGTTATTATAATCTGTCCCACTGAGTAGTCCAAATATAAAGTCTGAAGTGCAAAATGCCAGCTTGGTCTTCTTTTTCCATTTCAAGTTTGCTTTACCCTTTCTGGTTTGTGCTTCCAAAAATAATTAAAGTATAAAATTATGAAAATTGTATTCAATGGTATTAAAATTAAGCATCTATCCATTTTATGGATTGCCCTGCATAATGCAAATATCTAAAATCTAAATATTATGTGTATATAAACATATATGTATACATACATATATGGATATATATCTCACTAGCAGAATGAAAAGAAAATATGAAAGTACAACACAAGTTGTGGAGGAATATAGTAAAGGAAAGTAAAATGATAGTATTTTTTTTTTTAGATATAGTTGCCCTACGCAGTGGAAAAAGGATATACGGATTAGCATATTTTATTTTCTGAGAAGCATGAATCAATTTAAAAGATGAATGGGCAGATGAATTTAAAGAATCATTAATTTAAATACATAATCAGTCTTCAATTTTTTTGTTACTGACAACATCCCCTTTAAGATTTTCAAAATGCTGAAAGGTGGGATTCCAAGATTTTTAGTTGCTATAGAAGCAATTATTAGCAAATCCTTTCTTCTAATCTCATTACAGAAAATAGTGCCCTTTGTGCCCAGAGAACTCCCATTAGAACAGATAGCTAGTGGGAAGCAGCCACATAGCACAGGGAGATCAGCTGGGTGCTTTGTGACCGCCTAGAGGGGTGGCATAGGGAGGGTGGGAGGGAGGGAGACGCAAGAGGGAAGTGATATGGGAACATGTGTATATGTATAACTGATTCACTTTGTTATAAAGCAGAAACTAACACACCATTGTAAAGAAAGTATACTCCAATAAAGATGTTAAAAAAAAAAAAAGGAACTGCATTTCGGAGCAGCTCAGAACATAGGGTGTACCACTCTGGAGCTATCCTACATTTCCTGTGTCTGATTAAATATTGTGTATATATGCTATGTATTTATATCTCCATCTAAATATACATCTGTATCTCCTAAAATACTCTCTCACATATAATGAAGTCACAGTTTCCAGATAGTTGTTCTGGTAGTCATTAGACAAAATATAGTCTCATTTATTTAAAAAATGTGAAATGAGAGAAATGTATGAAAAACTTGATCCATCTTCTGACTGAATTTGTGGTATTGGTACCTTCAGAAGAGGAAATAATTAATTTATCGTAAATTATTTTATTCCTCATTTATTAGAGAGGAAATTTATAAACTGAAACTGTTAGGGCTTAAAGGGTTTTTTTCCAGAAGATAATATCTGTGGTTCTCACCTTACACTGAGCAGTATATCACTAGTAAACAATCAGACAAATAGGTACATTATTAAGTTATTTTATTTTCACCTGGCTTTTTAATACTATCATCTGATATACATCATATTAATTGACACTGCAATTTCTTCCTTGATTTGTATATTTTTTTCTACAAACACTTTGCATTCCAACTTCCACATATCTGATTTACTCATCCCTGTGATGGTCTTCATCTTCAGACATCTTGCTGTCTGGGCTGTTCAACCCTGTGACAGTAAAAGCACACTCACTAGGGACTAGGAGTTTGAGAAGGACTTAGAAAATTGTTTGGAACCTGAAAAAAATGGCTCCAGAATATGAAAACAAATCTGCAAAATGGAGATCAAAACTTGTGTAATTAATATTTTCAACTAATATTACTACAACAGCAATGTTACTCAGCTTACATATAGTTATCTATAAATTATTATATTGGATATGTCACTTGGGCACATTTTAATGCATTTGATAACATTTAGGGTAAAGCTTCTAAAAGGGCAATTGCCTAGGACTGAGGAAGGTTTAAAAATGGCCCTGCACAGAATGAACTAGAAGTGACTTCAATGGGAGGCTGAGGCAGAGATGCTGGACCCGGAGAGTGACAGAGCAGGCGTACATTGGAGAGAGCTTTCCTATATAGGAGAGCCAAGAATGTGTTACTTATTGAGGGGGGAGCATGAAGGTAGTGGACCCTATAATGAGAATCCTAGGATTGCTCCTAGATTTCTAACTTGGATAAATGACAGGACGGTACTCTTTGGTGAATACTAAAGGAACAGCAACAGCAGCAAAAGTCTAAGAATGGAACTTTAACATATCACAATGCCACCTTTAAAGTAAATTTGGCATTCTTCTCCTTTTTGAATGAATGAAAATACATTAATTAAAGACATACACATTCACACACCTGCTAATATCTGCTCTTTTGCAATCGTGTTTTTTGTATAGTGTCTAAATATCTATTCCAGTTGAAGTAGTGCTTAAACACTTCAATATGCCTCTTTCCATCCAAAAAGAAAAACTGTCTATGACTGTTTCAACGTATTTTAAATATATGTGTAATCATTGCCAACTTGTCTGCTTTGCAGATTCTAGTTTCCTATACAATATTTAATATCTCCCTTTATTGAAAATGTCATTGCTCAGTATTATGATTGTTTTTCATTTTTATTATATGTCTGAATATTAGAATTGTTGATTAATCTCTTTATTAATGGAATAATCTCAGCACAATGTTAAATACTCTTCTTCTCTACCATTATTATATGTTATTTTAAAGATTTTCCATACAGTTACTTTAAATGGGATTTTCAGATTTTTCAGGCTTTTTGAAGTCAGTAGGATAGGCTCCAGTGAGTAAAAGAAATGCTGAAGAACAACAATATGAATTAAACAAATTTAAGTAGTTAAGAAAGCACTAATCTAGTCATTGAGAAATGTATACTAATATTTACATAGTATGTATATATAAATCAATAGTTTCTAAATGAGATAATCTACTGAACAAAATATCTTAAAATATGAATGAAAAGATGTTGTAAAATCTCTATATGATTAAAGTACAAAAATTTTTATAAGCTTGGAATATAAATAATAAGTGCATTTTTGTTTGGGAGACAAGTTGTTATCTGGGAAACCTCAAGACATTTTGTAGATTATTGAAATCACTTTACTATCAATCTTGAGCATTTCTCCTATCAACTCTATAATTAGTATTGGAAATTAGCATGATGACTCTATTTCACTATCAGGAACATTGAAGAAACTATTTCAAGTGCTAAACATTGGTTTTAACAAATAAAAAACAATTCATCTGAAGAAGATGCTACAATGAGCTGAGGAATTAAAAGATCTCAAAGTAGAGAAATTTCACTGACTGCAGTATAAACAACTTGAGGGTAGAGAGTGTCTGTTTTTCCTGTTTGCCCTCCAAATTTGGGAACAGTTTTATATGCACGGTGCAGGGTAATAAGCAAATGTTTAACAAATGAAAAGTACTGAATTCATTACCTTGTGGTACAAATTAGGATTTCTTTTGTACTGTAACAAGAAGATTTTAACTTCAGCATTATGAATTATTAATGTCTTTATCTGATTCCCAGTTCTGTGTCAACCAAACTTAATTTGAGTGATAATTAGAGGACTTCATGTTTAACCTATCTTCTAGGATTTCACTTTTGCATATCTGTTAATTCATAATTTTGACATTTTTATAGCACAACCAAAGACTATAAAAACACATAGAGCAAGCACTTGCCAAAGAACTCTAAATAAAACACATCTCAGATATGAAATTAGATCCATGCTTGGTTATACTTCTAAGTGCTTCATCTAAAGAGAGACGTGCAACACTGCTGCATGAATTAATCACCTAGGGTGACTTTTAAACCTACCAACAGCTGGCCCCTCTATCGTATCTGATTTTATTCAATAGTCTAAGTGATAATAATTTTTGGATCAAGAACTTTATTTTACTGGTTGTAAAGGTGGGCACATGCACACGCACACAATCCCCAGTGCTTTTAAAAATTGTGGGACAGAATTAATCATAACTATTGAGTTTAAATGCCATTTATCAACTTATTAAAGTGCAAGCATGCAGGGAAAATAAGCTAAAGACAAGACTTTCGTTTTTCAATTTATTTTTTAAAAGTCTTGTAGAAATCTTTATGAAATTAACACAAAATGGTGGTACCAAAAATCTTTTTGCTTTGTTTATTCCCTAGTCTGTGGCAATGTAAAGAGTGGAAGTTAACCCGGAATTTAAGTTAAGGAAAGCTATATTGTATTAAGTTTAGCCAAAATTCTTTAACTTGCCATATTTTTTCAAATAAATAAACTTTCTATTCTCTTCCCTCTCTCCTCATCTCCCTTAAGGTATGTCAACTCTAACCCCACTCCCCCATACACACACCTTGTTGCCTCTGATATCATCTCCTCTACTAGAGGCGCTTTTGTACTTATTGCTACACAATAGTTCAACAATAAAATGTGATAAATGCAGGCAAAGGTGTTTCAAGAAAGAAGGTAAATGTCGTTACACATTTTCAACATAGAAACAAAATTTTACAAAACAGCAAAATTAAAAAAAATAGTTATAGATAAAGTTTGCAGATAATGTTGTCATCCCTCTTAAAAGAAGAGGGATAAGGCACAGAAGAAATGTAGTGTTGAGGACAATGAAAATCAGCAGTTATTGAAATCTATTTATGCTGCATTCAATGGATTTAGAAGACAGAGGCTTGAGTGCTGTCATTATTGTTTGCCATTTGATGGTGGGCAAAATATTTAATTTCATTGGGTTTGTCTTTCTATGCCTCTAAAATGTGGATTCCCAGGCTAAGAAAATATTTCAAATCTTTTCTAGGTCTAAAAGTCACAGACCTTAGTGTACCCTTTATAAAGGCCACATTTTCACAAAAGATAGCATTCTTGTAAAACACCTGTATAGAAAGAAAAAGCTATATTTAGAAAGCCCACTCAGTGTCCAGGGTTTTCTGAAGTCGTACTGCTGTTTGTAACCAGGTGCAGGCCAGTAGGACAACACATTTGCTTTAATAACTGTCCAAATTTCTTGGAGTTAAAGATAAGTTTTTCATTATTCTAAGTGTTGACCTAAGAAATTATTGAAAATAAGAATTGTTCTAATTTACTTCTTGAATTGCCCAGTTCTTACATGGCCTGACATGAAAGGCGATTTAAAAGATTGCATTTAAGTTTGGACATATAGCCTTCATCCTGCTGTTTCATCACAGACCTCTTACAAGATAAACACGTGCAACCATTTTGAGTTTCTGAATGGGAGTGCTCCTTATAGTATTTTCCCCTTATAAATTTCTTGCCAACTTACTCCAATTTGAATGCAGGTAGAAATTTATAAATTTCTCCAAGAACTTATTTTTATTTTTATGAATCTTACTGATTTTGTTTTAATACCGAGGACTTTATCAAATTCATAGACATTTGATAGAATAAAAAGCAAAAGCATAATTAGGAAAAATCCAAAAACCTCAAATAGAAAATAAGATGCTATATTGCTAGTAACAGAAATTAGCACAAATAGACTGAAAAACTGACCACCATTGTAAACTGAGCTTTTAACTATGGGAGTCGCCAGGAAAAGGAGGGTTACTCCTCTTTTTTTGCCTACTTTTAACAATCTCGAAAATTAAAGAAAGATTGAAATGACAATAAAAATAATTTATTTCCCAAACCATTTGAGAGTAGTTGCTAACACAATGCAATGTCTCCCCCAAATCCTCTAGTATTTCCTACAAACATGTATCCAAATATAATCATGAAAATAAGGAAATTAACACTGACACATGACCACAGAGCTACTAATCCTCAGACCCCTTTCAAGTTTTGTCAATTATCCCCATCATGTCCTTCATAATAAAAGGATCAGCCCAGTGTCACATGTTGCATCTAGCTGTCCTGTCTCTTTAGTTTTTTAATCTGGAAAATTTTCTCAGGCTTCCCTTGAATCTCATGAACTAGAAAGTTTTAAAGAATATGGATCAGTTATTTTGTAGGATTTAGCTGTTTGTATTTGTCTCATGATTATTCAGGATATGTGTTGTTGGCAGGAATAACACAGTGGTGAAGCTCTGTTCTTCTCACTGCTTCCTATCAAACAATTTTGGCAAACTTTTAACTTGTAACCTTACTGGAATATCATGTTACTCATTTGATTAAGGTGTATCACCCAGTCTTCTCCATTGTAAAGTTATTTTTTCTCCTTCATTATTAATAATTTTTGTGGTAAGGCACTTTGTAATTATGTAAATATCCTGTTCCTCATCAAACATAATTTACTCAATTTAATTATTTAAATCAGTATGAACTCATAGACTCCTATTTTATTCAACTGACTATAATACGTTTCTGCCATTATTTATTTTGAGGCTGAAATTGTTCAAGATTTGTCCAGTGGAAACCCCTTCAGTTTGGCTTCTATATCCTTTGATGTTTCCCAATTATTCTGTGATATCTCGCTTCTTTTTTTTTTTAACATCTTTATTGGAGTATACTTGTTTTACAATGGTGTGTTAGTTTCTGCTTTATAACAAAGTGAATCAGTTATACATGTATCCTCATATCTCTTCCCTCTTGCATCGCTCTCCTTCCCACCCTCCCAATCCCACCCCTCTAGATCACAAAGCACCGAACTGATCTCCCTGTGCTATGCGGCTGCTTCCCACTAGCTATCTATTTTACGTTTGCTAGTGTATATATGTCCATGCCACTCTCTCACTTTGTCACAGCTTATCCTTCCCCCTCCCCATATCCTTAAGTCCATTCTCTAGTAGGTCTGTGTCTTTATTCCCATCTTACCCCTAGGTTCTTCATGACATTTTTTTTTTTTTAGATTCCATATATATGTGTTAGCATACGGTATTTGTCTTTCTCTTTCTGACTTACTTCACTCTGTATGACAGACTCTAGGTCCATCCACCTCACTACAAATAACTCAATTTCGCTTCTTTTTATGGCTGATCCCTTACTTCCTGAAACAATAATATGTTCTAGGGTCATCTTATATTTTCCCTGTAGTGGTTCTAGAATCAGCCATTTCTCCAAAGACCTTTAGTTCCTTCAGTTGGAGAGCTGTATTTAGAAACCAAGATCTGGACACTAGGTGTATTCATTGCTCTTGGGAAGCAGTGGTCCCAGGTACTCTCAATAGGCAGAGCTAGGGGATTTATGTACATATATACATACACACATATGAAAACACATATTCATAACCATTTACACATATTCAAAAACACATTCATAAACATATGCATACATATAGTCTATGTTTTTTTCTATAATGTCTCTATATTGAAAATCATGTGTTCACATTAACATCCTCCATTCCCTTTCAACACCCTTTCATTTTAGTTTTTGCCCTTTTCATATTTTAACTCCCTCCACAGATATTAAAATAACACTGATTACCATATTCTTAATACCCTTAATTATTTGATCAATCTTCCTGTATTTAAGTAAATTCTTGTAGCTGCCACTTTCCCATCCACACATTTTCTCCACCTGGCACGGGTTAGGACAATCTGTACAGAGTGGTTGCCAAGGCCACTTCCTCATGTGGATGCCCTTTCACACGAATCAGACTTCAGCAGTCAACTCCAGGCTCCCTTATGCAGACATCCTCTCCCTTTTCTCAGACTCTGAGACCCAATGCCAAGTCATGTGGTCCCTTGAATGCCCACCTCCCCCATGCTGACAAAGGGTTATTTTACCTCACTTAATGGACTAATTTGTTCAAGAAGGGAAGGGATCACAACACTATAAAGCAGTTATACTCCAATAAAGATATTTAAAAAAAAAGGGAAGGGACAAGGAAGGGGATGAAGAAAGGGAGGTGGACAGGGATGAACAGGTATCTTTTCTTTCTAAACAATATTTGAAGAGGCCCTTCATTTAGAAGTTGCAAAGACATTAGGAAGTATCAGCTGAAGAACTGAAACAATGACATATATTTACACATCTGTATCCCTACATCTATGACACACAATGTACACCTAATTTTATAGCAACCAAAATATAATTTAACAAAACTTATGATGCTTAGCCATACACTTTAATACTCAGCAACTTAAAAAAATATGCAGTGCCATTTGGCTGTTAACTATCATCCATTTATATGAATGGATTTGTAAAACTCCTAGCCAAGAGTGCTTGGGATAGCGTCTCTACTGGTCCTTACTGGATCCTCTTCTTCTTTTGTCACTCTTTTCAGTCATTTGTTGATTCTCGATTGTATCTCATTGGTGACTTGCATGACCACTGGTAATCATATCTGGGCAAATACCCCAGCTTGGTGTCTCTCAAAGGGCTGACTGAAAACCACCTGCAACAGAATCAACTGTGGTACTAGATAAAATTCAGGTCCACAGGCCCTGTTCTGATTTCCTGCTCAGAAGCTCTTTAGAGAGTAATGAGTATTTGGAAAATACCTTAGCTAATTCTCACACATTAACACTGAAACCATGGTGTAGTTTGCATGTCTACAATTCCTCAAAGTTCACGGTTTAAAACACATAGGTCTCACCAACTACAGTTCTTTTATTTTAGCTTCATCAATTCACATTTGTTATTTAACCAACTTGGAAATTGCCAGATGTGTGAATAGCCGCCAAAGTAAAATGTATCTATCTTTTGCAAAAATGTCTTCTACCAAATGTCTCTACAAAATGAAATGTAAATACCTTCTAAGATCTTGCTTGGAGGAATCTTACAAATTTTTAAAATCTTCCAGGTTTTAGGGAATAGCAAGTGCAAAGGCCCTGATGTTGGGAAAGCCACTGCAGAAAGAAAATCTGGATGTGTGTGTGAGAGAATAGTAGTAGTAAACGAGCTTGGAGAGTAGGGCAGAAGAAATACTGAATAAAGCATGTGGGACAGGTAAAAAGTTTAATTTTTATTCTAAAGTGATGGGAACAGGTTTTGGGAAATAATGTGATATGATTCATGTTTTTTTCTGATTATTCTGGCTATTGTATTGGTTATAGACTATAAGGATTGGGGCAAGAGGGGAGGAAGCAAGGAGGTTGTGGAAGAGGCTGCCTATTGCATTAGATGAGGCAAGCAATGATGGCTTGGAGTAAGTAAAGACGGCAAGAGTAAAGTGAGAGGTAGGTGGATTCAGGATGTATTTTCAAGTTAGACTGGCAAGAATTTCTGATGGACTGGACACAGGAATTGTGGGAAAGTGAGAGTGTAAGGATGAATCTAACATTTTTGGCCTGAGCAACTGGATGAGTTATGGAGCCAGGAAAAACGGGAGTGCAATGGATGGATCAAAGCAAAATATTTAGTTTTATTTGCTAAGTTTGAAATGTCTATTATGCATAGATTGGAGATATTTAGTGGGAAATTGGAATTAGGAGTCTGGAGGTTAGGTGAGTGCTTAGGGCTAGAAGTACGAATTGGGGAATCATAAGTCATCTTCCCATTAAAGTAAGGGGACTAGATTAAAACTCATGAGTAGTTAAGGTAGATGGAGAGTGAAGGGGGCCAGGAATGAGCCTTAGGACATTCTAAAAGACGTTGAGGTATGGGAGGCATCACCAAGGGAGACTGCCAAGGAATGGTGAGTGAGGAGGGGAGAAATCTAGGAGAGGATGTTGTCCTGGTAGCCAGTGAAACAAAATATTCATTCTGGAAATTATGAGGTTCATTTCCCAAAGCTTCTTGAATTGATGATCATTTGAAACTTGGTATTTTAAAAAGAGCTTTAGCAAAAAGAAAAGAGAATAATTTTCTATTATGAGTGATTGATTGCAGTAGCATGGGGAATGGAAAAGTTGTGAAAAGGGAATCAAGAATCTATGTAAAAGACAATTTTAAACAAAAGTATTCATTTAAAAAACAAGTACACAATATTTAGACATTATATTTTGTCTTTGTGTCAACAGCAGCTACAGCATGCTGTAAGTGAAAGATGAAGGATTACAGTTTAATATCAAATCAGGGGAAAAGGTGAAATAGTTGAATTCTTTGTAGATTTTTAATAGATTTCAAACCTCTATTGGTTTTGAATAATGTCATATTTCAAACATAATTTTCTAAATAATCATAACAATTTTAGAATCAGAATAAACCTTATATAACCTTATATAAAACTTATTTAAATGCACATATAGTTCATTTTTACGGGTAAAACTAGGACTCTGGTCTTATGATTACCAGTATTATTTCTTATTGCAACACACTGTTTAAATGTATAGATGATTGAAAAAAAGAGCATACCAGTGATCTCTTAAATGTTTTACAAAATATTAAGTAATTAAAATTAGGGGAAATAAAGCTCATGAGAATTAAATGACAGGAAGAGTTTATAAGAGGGCAAACAAGTAGGAGATGTTTTTCCACACAGATAAATATGAGGTTTTAGTAGAAAATGACCAAAACTGCATTTATAAGGTCATGATACTAGCTAAATGAAATAAAGACAACCATCATGTAAATAACATATAATTTTGAAGGTGAATTTTGAATATGGAGACTGATACAGATTAACATCTGATTATAATAAAAATCAGACAGGCAGGGTAACAAGGTCTTCTTCATCCAATCACAGCTTATCAGGAATAAGGGAACCTCTTGATACTTTGGTATGTGCCATTTTAGGACAATGAACTTGGTACAAAGTGAACACTTGATACAAGAAATAGTTTAGAAACATAAATATGATTCAAGAAATTCATGGATGGTGAAAGCTATGTTGGATTATTTCAAAAAGTTAGGGATGACTAGGTTAAGTAACTTCTCTTTTTAATAACAGAATAACTGTCACATGAAAGATCTCACTATGCCATTGACAAAGATAAAATCCCGGGACACCATGGCTTCACAGCCTAATAGTCTAGAGATACAATGTCCAGTATAGTGTCCATTAGTCACAAGTGGCTATTAAATACTTGAAATGTGGGCAAGTTTGACTTAGGAACTAAAATTTTAATTTTATTGAACTTACATTTAAAAATTTAAAAACACATGTGACTAATGGCTGTAGTTTTTGACAGCACTAAGAACATTTCCATTATCATGGAAAGTTCTATTGACCAGAGCTGACCCATAACCTTTTTACTTAATTTTACATTTTTTCCTCTTTGCTAAGAAAATCCTCTCTCTTCCTAAAAAACAATATTAGCAAGATGGCTAGATATAAGCTCAAGATGCAAAAATCTATTGGATTTCTATAATCCAGGAACAAAGAGAGAACTTAAAAATTATTTAAAATGGAAAAAAAAACTACCTAGGAATAAATCTAAATAAAAATGTGCAAGACATTTATGGAGAAAATGAAACCTTATTGAAAGATATTAAAGAAGTCTTAAATAAATGCAGAGGTACATCTTGTTTATGGATTGAAAAGACTCATCATAATGGTGTAAGTTTTCCCCAACTTAATTTATATAGTCAATACAATTACAATAAAAATACTTAATAGAGGTTTTACAGGATTGCCAATTCTGAAATTTATGTGAATGGTCAAGAACAGCTCAGACACACCTAAAAAATCCATTCATTCCAAAAGGGTCCTGGAAAACTTAATTATTCATAAGAAAACAAAGAAATTGGATAATACAGACAACTCGATTGTAAGTGCATTAAGGGCTTGAATATAAAACAAAGATACACTAGAACTTTCAGAAGAAAATATACTATATCTGGGTAGCATTAAACTAGGGAAGGACATTTTAAGTAGAACAAAAAGACACTAAGCTAAAAGATAAATTTGATTTCATTAAAATTGAGAGGCACTATTTATCACAAGACAACATTAAAAAAGTTAGAAGGTATGAAATAACTTATTTGTGTCATATATAGCTGACCAAAGATTATCTGCTTGTATTTAAAAAACAATACAAATAAGTAAGAAAACGATAAACAGTAGAAAAATGGACAAAAGATATTCTCTGGACTTCACAGAATAGGAAACATAGGCAACTATTAAACAAATGAAAGGATTCTCAGCCTATCAGTAATTAGGGAAATACAAATTAAAATTGTTATGGACTGAATTGTGTTCCCTAAAATTCGTATGTTGATGCCCCATCTCCCAATGTGGCTGTTTGGAGACAGGGACTTTAAAAACATAATTATGGTTAAATGAGGTCATAATGGTGGGGCCCTAACTGATATGACTGGTGTCCTTGTAAGAAGAGAAAGAGAAAAGAGGGATGTATACACACAGAGAAAAGGCCATGTGAGGACATAGCAAGAAAGCAGTGGTCATCTGCAAGTCAAGGACAGAGGCCTCAGGAGGACCCAAAACTGCCAACATCTTGAGCCTGGACTTCCAGCCTCCAGAACTGTGAGAAGATAAATCTCTTCTTTTTTAAGCCACTGAATCTGAGGTATTTTGCTAGGGCAACCTGAGCAGACTAATACAAGGAACAAAAGACTAGAATGGCCATTCTAACTAGTGAAGCTATAGGGCAAAAGGGCTGAAAATTGATTCCATAACTTTGGAAAACATTTTGACATGAATTTTTAAAGTTGAATATTTGAATTCCCTACACCTCAGCAATTCTACTCTTAGTATGTCTACTCTTTTACTTATGTTAAATCTTGCACATGTGTACCAGGAAACATTAAATAAATGTTCATGGAAGTACTGTCCGTAATAGGCCCCAAACAACCCAAATATCATTAATAGAATAATAAACACATTTTCTTGTATTTATACAGTAAAATATTATACAGTAGTACAAATGAATGAACACTAGTTAAAGTAAAGTGGATGAACCTTAGAAACATAATGTTGAGTAAAAAAAGCAAGCACAGAAGACTAAAGTATGATATCAATTTTATAAATCTCAATAATAAGCAAAATCAGATAAAAATTATGTGGATATTGAACATAAAGCCAAGATCAGAGTGATTTCTTTGGTGAAAGCAGGAAGGTGGGATCAGGGTAGAGAACAGAGAGAAGACTCAGCAGTTTTGATTCTAGTTCTTAGTTTTGGTGGTGTGTTTGCAGGAGTTTTTATTATTTCTCATAACTTACATACAATTAAATATATTATTTTGTATATTATCTAATAATATTTAAAAAATCAAAATCCATTATATACCAAAGATAACCCCTAGACATTAATTATAGAGAGTCCACTTTGAAACAACATACATAGTTACTCATAAATCTTCTGTAGTTGAAAGCTTTTAGCTACGAAATTCTTCCCCCTTCATATGAGGACTTTATGTTCCATAATGAAGGAAAATTGTTCCTACTTTAGGACAATTTGCCTTCTTTATTTAAGTGCTACTAGTCCTTTGGCTGCCTAGAAATTTTAACAACAACTGATAACTACATCTACTGTCTGCAAGAGAATAAAGGAAAAGGAGCATAGGAGGCAATCTCATACATTATTGATAAACACATACAAAGACAATATTGGTACAAAGCTATTTCTCCATATAGCAACTCTGAATTTTATTAATACATATATATATATCAAACATTCATAAAAGAATAAAATCCAATATGAGTACATTTGCTCTTTTTTTGCAATTAGTTCCAGGATTCTATTTTAGATTATTACTTCATATCTGTGAGAGTTGGGTGTGTGTTTGTGTGTTTGGTTTTGTGGAAGTTGCATTGTGCTAAAGTTTACATTTCTTTCTTGAATTAAATGGCTTTTGTTATCCCTTGGGAATACTGAAGAGAGCAACAACAGATTACTACCTACCGGTGGAAAAGTATAAATAGCAATTTTAGCTGCTAGTGATTCTGAAATTGCCCTTAACTTTGTCCTTCTAAAAATGCTCCAAGAATTACGTTTTGCAAATCCACAGATTTACTATCCATATTCAAGTCATTTACGTGGACAAAGAATGTAGCCTGCGATATCAGTACAAAGGATGTTAAGCCATCAGCCACTGAAGCCACCCCCAATGCTGCACCCTGAGGGGATTCAGGATGGAGAAAACAGGATACTGGCCCTAGATAAGTAAAGTGCATATCAAAGGAATGATTTCCATGAGACCAGATTCTTGCATCTCACCATATATAGAAAAGTACTAAATTTATTAACTTAAGATGTCTAGTTTCTTTACTTAACAGTAATCTTTTGATGTTCCAACTACCTGGGTTTTTTTTTGCAAGAACCCCTAAATATCCTGTGCCCTCCCTTACCTCTTCGGAACAGTCCCTCAGAGCTATCTGAGAGGCTGTCTCCTGATTTAAGTCCTCAGTATGTCCTCCAAATAAAACATAATTCTCCACTTTTAGGTTGTGCATTTTTTTTCAGTCAACATTTAATTGTATGGCTCACGTAGGTACTATGCCTAGATGTAATGGGATGAGCTGTAAATTATTAAAACTAGATAAATTCTGTCAGCTCTACCACTAGCTGAGATCAGGCTTTCATCTATGGATACTTCTGTCATAGACCATGGTAGATATGGGGTCTGTGTTGGTCTTAAAATTATTCTTAGAATTGTGGGGACTCATTCATTCTTTCAGCAAATTTTATTGCTTATATTCTATGTGTCAGTTACAGTGCTGGGTCTTGAAATATAGAAGTCAACACACGAAAATACAAGGATAAAACACATTTTCTCCCATATTAACTTTTTTCATTCATTACTTCATCCCTAAATCATTCAACAGGCATCTTCTTATTGAATACTGATGAGGGGTCAAATGCTATGCTAAACACTGAGTATATAACTGCAAATGAGATGGATAGGCCCTGATTTTGATGTCACTACTATCTTTTGTCCTTCCATATAATGGGACAGCTTCATTATTCCCTTTACCCTAAGTTTTTATCACAAATTGCTAATGAAAATAAAACTGTTAGTGGAGTTTCAACATGCATAGGTAAATGAGAACACAGAACTCCCCTTTCGCATGCCCCATTCTTCTCCTTCTAACTCCCTATGTGAACTCACTTTGTGCCAAGACCAAGAATTTGTGCCCCAATAAGAACCAAGCTGATTCCCTCACACTGACTGGGGCTATTGCTCACTTAGAAGACTTGATGCTTAATTTTGATAAGCAACTAGAAGACCATGGAGACAACATATAAAAATGATTTGTCTTGGGAGAAAATACTAAAAAGGGTTAATGTGCTGTTCCACATGTCTAACCTCCTGGGATTAAACCACAGGCACCAAGATCACCAAGTGTACTTGGCAACAATGAGCTAAAAATGAAAAAAAAAGCATCATACTGTTATTGTATTCATTTTCCCCCAAGGCACTCTCTGATAAACACCACAACCTCTAAGGGAATTGAGAACAGCTTCCTTGTGGGGTAGGTTAGATATGCATCTTTTTCCAAGCAGTTATATCATATCCAGCTATCAGCACACCTTACTTAAGGTGATTGTAATGTATGAGATTAAATGTTCCTACCTGATTGGAAACCTTCTTGTCCTCAATTCATTGGCTATACTGGATTATTTTTCTTGGGTCAGACCTTCAGACTTCTACCAGAAATCGTTCCTTTGGGGAAACCAGGCCTTCCCAGAAACTCAGGAAACTGAAATGGAGACAGCAAGAGAGAAGGAAATTATTTGGACATATAGACCTCAATTGTTTGGTTTTAAGTAAACGTCCAAGCAAACATCTTCTAAATGGTATAATAACTTTAGGGAAATTCACGGTTTATAAGTTTGTGTACTCATAAACTGAACATATTATGATAAAAGTACAGGTTGCATTTTGTGTCTTCAACTCAAGCAAAGACTTCAAAAAAGGCCCAGTTATCCTTTGTTCATTAAGACACAAAGAGAGGGCAAAAAGGGCAAGTTTCTAAGTCTTTTTCTTTAAAACTTACTTCCTTTCTTCAGCCTTCATCAAGATCTTCAGGAAATTAACTTTACTAAAGTTAATTATTCATAAAATAAACATACGAACCTGCAGAAAACTATTTCACAGAGACCTGTAATGTACAATATCCATCGCATACATGCACCATGAGCTTGTCTTTTCGACCACTGGCATACACAAAACTCTGTGTGTGTGCAAATGTGTGTCTTTTATTTGTTATGGAGCCATAGGGAGAAAATAAATCTATTGGCTGCAATTCAGTGATGTAGAAAGATTTAAGGGTAAAGGAAAAGGCTACATCAAGTGAAGCAATAAAGTCACGAGGTTGTGCTTCCATAATAATAACAATAGCAGTCTTCTGTAACCAAGGGAGCAGGCTCCTCAAATTATAGTCACACCTGTTAGACCATCTGCCCATAAATTTCACACTATCATTAATGGAAAACAAATGGCACTGTCTCTCCTTCCCTTTATCCATTGCTATTCTCATATAAATGATTTTTCTCTTCAAGGTCGTGCTCTTTCCTATCTGTTTAAAAATATTAGGATTTAGGGGGGGTGATACATAATGTGCCATGCCTTGGTACTTGTACCAGTGATGGCTCTGTAAGGAGCACTGGATTGTTAGGAGGCTATAAATTGAATTCTCCTAGAAGCAGAACCTGAGGCAATAATTTGAATGCAAACTGTTCATCTGGGAGGTGCTTCCAGAAAACTCAGAAGTGGAGTGGGAATTGAGAATGGAAGCATGGAAGGAAGCCAACAGAGGTGCATTACTGAAAATTACTCCTGCAGGAAACTGCTGCCAGTACTTCAGGGGAGTTCTGTGAAACTCTATAGAACATGTCTCAGAGTTATCCCAAGAATTGGTGAGAAACTTGAAGTACTTATCTTCCAGTCCCCTCTGTCCTTGGTTGAAAGCTACACCCAGATACATTAACTCCTGTACATTTCTGGCCTGCCCTAAGGTGGATAATTGCAGGTGGTAGCATGAGTCTATCAGCATATACTGGAATGATGAGTGCTGGGGAGATATGAGTGGAGCATTGAAACCATCTAATACAGTTGGGGCAGGCGATATTAATTATTGGCTTGCAAGTCCAAATGGGTAACCTTAAATTCCTGGGTTAATGGTTTTACTTTGAGGTACTTAAGCATGATGTATGAGTAAAAATTTCCTCTATTAAATCAAGTTGAAGATCCTAAGTCCCTAATCTTCTGGAAAACTGTGGGTATCTTTTTAACAGATTTTTGAAAAGTAACGTGATTAAGATTTCAAACTGACCATTCATTCATTCATTCATTCACTCATTCAACAAACATTTATTGAACACCTAAAGTATGCCGTGGGTTAAACTAGACACCAGTGTTACTGTTACTAAAATCATTATCGTGCCACCTAGAAGTCAATGTATTGTGACACTCAAATAAGAAAATCCATAGTTACCATAAAAATTATTACAGAGTGATATAGGAAGACACAGTAAGACCTTAATTCATGCTGCGGAGAGTAGTATATGGGGGATATCAGTAGGGCTTCCTGTAGAAGGCAATTGAAATGGATATGTAACATGAAGGAAGGGTGAATTTTTGAGGAAAAGAGAAGATAAATTCATGTTTGCCAGAAAATGAATGGTTAAGGATCAGTCCAGAAAGGAGTTCCATTCATAATCAGTATAAGAAATGTCACTGGGGCTTCCCTGGTGGCGCAGTGGTTGAGAGTCCGCCTGCCGATGCTGGGGACACGGGTTCGTACCCCGGTCCGGGAAGATCCCACATGCCGCGGAGCAGCTGGGCCCGTGAGCCATGGCTGCTGAGCCTGCGCGTCCGGAGCCTGTGCTCTGCAACGGGAGAGGCCACAACAGTGAGAGGCCCGCGTACCGCAAAAAAAAAAAAAAAAAAAAAAAGAAATGCTCACTGGAGTGTAAGAAAAGAAGACAATGGAGAGGGTGGTAGAAGCCAGACCATGAATGGTCCATGTATGTATAGTGGGTGCTATGGTCTAGTCTTTGTGTTCCCCTCCAAATTTATACGTTGAAATCTTAATTTCCGGAGGTGACAGTATTAGTAGGTGGGGCCTTTGGGAAATGATAAAGGTATTCGTGCTCTTATAAAAGAGACGCCACAGAGCTCCTGAAGCTTTTCTGCCATGTGAGGTTACAATGAGAAGTCTGTAACTCAGAAGAGGGCCCTCATCTGACCATACTGGCACCCTATTCTTGCACTTGCAGCCCCCAGAACTGTGAGAAAAAAATGCCTGTTGTTTATGATCCACCCAACCTGCACCATAATCTTACAGCAGCCCAAAAGGACAAAGAGAGTTTGGATGTGAGATTTTACTCCAAGAAAGATGGGAATCCATTGAAGGATGTTAACTGGTAACTTAGAAGACAGAAAAGTTTCATAACACAATCAGGTATTTTTATAAGAAAAAGTTGTTTCATTTTCAGAAAGATCACTCTGGAAATACTGTGACTAGATTTTTGGAGAAGGGTGATGGCAGTCCCGGATATAGAAAGATGAGTTAGTAGTCCATTAATGTAAGTCAAACAAGAAAGTGGATATAGAAAGTGTGAATTTGTGGCTGAGCGTTCTTTTCTTTTAGCACTTGAAAAATGTTATGTCAATGCTTCTGACTCCAGAGTTTTAGACAAGAAATATGCTGTCATTGGAATTGGTGTTTCTCAATAAGTAATGCATTGTTTCTGCCTGTCCACTTTCAAGATTTTTTTTGTCTCTACTTTTCAGAAGTTTAATTATGATGCGTCTTGGCAAGGATATCTTTGCGTTTTTCCTCTTTGGGTTTGCTCAGATTCTTGAATTTGTGTTTATGTCTTCTAAAAAATTGGGAACTTTTTAGTCATGATTTCTTTGAATACTTTGTCAGTCCTACTTGCTCTCTGTTTTCATTCTGGAACTTTGATGATATGAATGTTAGTGCTTTTGTTACTGTTTACACGTTCTTGAGATCCTGTTCTTTCTCCCGTCTCTATCCCTCAGTCTATTTTTCTCTGTACATGTGGTGGATTGTATTGATCTCTTCTAAGTTCATGATTCTATGCTTTGTAATCTCCACTCTACTCTTGAGCAAAGTTTTTTGATTGTTGTATTTTTCAGTTCTACTGTTCTCATTTGTTTTTATTGTTGTAACATCTAGTTCTTTGTTTACATTTTCTATTTTTCCCATTTCTGTCAAGGAACACATAATTGCTAATTGAAGCATTTATGTGACAGCTTATTTAAAATCCTTGTCTGATCATTTCAATAGATGTTTTATCTCAGTGTTGGTGTATGTTTATTGTCTTTTCTCATTTATTCTGTGATTTCCTGGTTCTTAGTGTCATGAGTATTTTTCCATTGTATTCTAAACATTGTGAGTTATTATATGACTCTGCATCCCATTTAATTTTATTATTACTTTTTAGAAGGAAGTCATCCTATTTAAGGTGTAGTATGAGGACTGGGGGGTTACGTACAGATTTCCATTGGGCCCTACTGACAATACCCCAGCAAAAGTGGGCACTTACATTGCCTCACTGCAGACAGATCAAGTAGAAGTTCAGCTATCCTATGGCCCTTCTGACACCTTCCCCCAAAAGTGGGAACATTAATATCATTGTGTTGCCTTTTAGTAGGAGTGGAAGTTCATCTCCCCAGTAGATTTCTTGACACCAGGGGAGGGGAGAAGTGAAGTGTTTGCTGTCCTTCCTCCCACTTCATTCCTTCTTGTTGATGCCGGGTGTGGGTAGAGGGTCAGCTATGTGCTGGCCCCACTGACACCAAGGTAAGAGGAAGAGAACTGCCAACTAGCCCTGCTTGTGCCATCTCATTCTGTCTTACTGCCTCAGGATGGATATGGGGATTCAGCACCCCATTGGGTCTCACTGACACCATGTGTTGGGGGTTAGTGGGGTGCCTACTCCCTCCAACCTGTAACATCCTATTCTTATTGACGTCAGGGAGAGACGGAGGCTAAGTCCCACCATTGGACCCCACGACTGTGTGAGGGCAGCCCAGTGTTAACTAGCCTGTCAGGTACCACCTTTTATAGTCTGTTTGCTAATGGAAAGGGATGGAGGCTCAGCTCACCACTGGACCACACTGAAACAACCCTGGTGGGGATGGTGGGGAATCAGAGTGCTGCCTCTTCTGGAGGGCAGGAGTGGCGTGGTGTGGAAGATCAAATCCTAGCTTGGCCCAACTGAAACCACAGGACGTAGGGGATGGGTGCAATATTCCACTGGCACTTGGCTCGAGTAGTGTGTATATTATTGCCCAAATGGTCTTCTGTCTTTAGCAACCCCTTTCCTCATACTTTGGCTAGGGGGAACAGGGTTTTGTGTTTTTTTCTGAAGCTTTTTTGTCTGTTGTTCTGTTGGTGGTTATTGATTGGGGGTTCCTGTAATACCCTCTCCAGGATGTATGGGAAGCAACAGGAAACACAGGGGACTCATCACCATGTTATTCCTCAAGTCCCAAAGTCCCTAGTTAAGTCTGCCTTCTCATTTCCACCTTTCAGCGTCTTCCTATGTTTGTTTGTTGTTATGTTCAGGGTTTTAGTTTTAAGTGGGAGAACCTGGGAGAAATGGGCTACTTCATCTTCTTGGAAGCAGAGGTCTGGAGGCCTACTGATGTTAAAAAGTACTGCTGATTGTAAATTAAAATTTGATGATAAACACCTTGCCCTTTAAGAATTATTCTGCTAGATGATGTGGCTTCCCAAAGTTGCTACAATTTGATTTTCATACTTCTAAAAGTCAAGTGTTTTGCTAGAGTTGAAATTTAAAGATAAGCAAGAGATGAGGCTAAGATGATCTATGTGGTAACAGATTAAAGTTGGAAACATCAATATACATTCATGTTTAGCTTAATATTGCTTCATATTACCTTAATACACATGGTTATGTAGAGAGATACTTATAGATATGTGCCTATACATGGGTCATGTACACACATATTATCTCTTTGCTCTGTCAGCTGAGAAGATCTAGAAGCAATGACATCCGAGCAGCAATTAGCACACCCCACACCCAGATCCTCCTGTCTAATACCGTTCTCCACTAAAAACACCTAGTTATCCTTGAAGAAATAGCTGATTCTAGGACTGGGGCAGTAAATATACAAGATTTATATACAAGACCATCTTATAGTGTCAGAAAGTTCCAAAAAAATATATAGGATGGGGGTACCTCAGAGTGGCACAAGAGCCAACTGAAAAGAGTTCACAAGGGTCAGGACTAGAGCAATTTGAGGAACAAAGTAACTAAAGTAGAATTAGATTATAACCCAAAGTATAAAATAAAAATCCATGAGTTCTTCTGATATAAATAAATAATTGGATACATAAATAAATGCAGGAGAATAGATAAATCTCCAGTGCAAAGGAATTCCAAATAGTTTATGTAGTACTCCATCTTAAGCATAACTCCCTATTCCTTAGTTGTGGGCTGAGCATATTGACTTCCTTCCAAAAAGTACAGTATGAAAATGGGAAAACAGTAATCATACAATGGAGAAACCTGAAAAACACTACCTCAGCCTGGTGATCAAGGTCGACCTCAGCATTCATAATGCATATTGATACTTTGTACACTTGATGTGATCTGACAGAATAACCCTTCTACTCTGTGGTCTTCCTCCCCAAAACACATAATCCCAATATTATCATGAAAAATGCATCAAACAAATTCTAGTAGTGGGCATCCTACAAAAAACTAACTACTCAAAATTGTCAAGGTCATCCAAGGAAAATATGAGAAGTTATCAAACCCAAGAGGAGCCTAAGGAAACATGGCAACTAAAGGTAATGTGATGGTTTGGATGAAATCCTGGAATAGAAAAAGGACATTAGGTAAAAACTAAGGAACTGGACTAATGGATGGGCTATAATAAATGATAATGTATCAATATTTGTTAATTGATTGTAACAATGTAACATACTAATATAAGTGGATCATCATAGAGGGAAATGGGTATAGTGTATATGGAAACACTTTATACTATCTTCTCAATTTTTCTGTAAAATTAAAACATTTCTAAAAAATAAAGTCTATAAAACATCGTGTTTCTTGTTTTATGATTATGTGCATTTCCTAAAAAATATGTAAATTTGCTTTACCTTCCTTGATACTGATAATAAAGAAAATACTAAGTAACTCTGAAAGAATTTGTAACTCCAATTCAACAAGCAATAACTTTGGTATTAACTTTTTGGAAGTACCCACTGAAAAAATCAAAGCAAATTGTCTTTAAAGGCTGAATTTCTTTTCAGTGTTTAATCTTTTATATGATTAATGCATACCACAAGCATGATTCTGTTTCAAAGGGCAGAAAACGTTGACTGTAGGCAATGTCTAAAGTACAGTGAAATATTAATGCCTGATGCTATAACAACTTTAATGTATTTAATGTTTTCAAAATGATGAATTGTTATTTCAGTCAATAAAGTATTCACTTTTATACATTTCCTACCCACCTTTTCCGAAAACACCCACAAGAAATGATACTATCATCTGACATTAGGTTCATCAAGTTAAATTAGCGTTTTTGGTAGCTGTGGTTGCCAATGGTACTGGAATGTGTGAGACTTTTACAAATCCTCTCCATGGCAAAATCTGATCTTCACAAGGTAAATCACAGTAGGTGCCTAAAGCCAAATGACATATAGCTTTGTAGCTAGATTACCAAGCATTTTACTTAGAGGCACAATAGAATGTAGAAAAGGCCATTTCTCTTTCTGTCTTTTTCTGCTCAAAGGTCACTCACCATCTTACTTTTTATCAGCCATCTCAGAAGTTTTCCACAAAATTAGACTATATAATGTCACTTAATGTGAATGTAGCTCAACATTCTGTTTTAGTACAGCTAATCTCACATTATTTTATTGGTGCTAAATATGTAAATCATCAGCAAATTTTTGTACTTAACTTTTCTTTTGATGTGGACCACTTTTTAAAGTCTTTATTGAATTTGTTACAATACTCCTTCTGTTTTATGTTTTGGAATTTTGGCTGCGAGGCATGTGGGATCATAGCTCCCCGACTAGGGATTGAACACACACCCCCTGCATTGGAAGGCGAAGTCTTAACCACTGGACCGCCAGGGAAGTCCCTGTACTTAACTTTTAAAAATAATTAAAATAAGCTATTCAACACATTTTCCCTTAAAAAAAAACGCAATTCTTCTTAGGCTGGCCCTGGGCACATATGTGACTTTGCCATTTTTTCCATGGACTATTTTCTTATCTGTTCTACTGTGTCACATTTGTTCTACCTTCTCAAAAAGAAGCATTTAAAAATTCATCTATGCATTCATGCATTTATTAAATAAATCTATTGAACACCTACATACAGCACAGAAAAAAAGGCAGAAAACTAATCTGGGTTGCACAGAAAGTAATGAACTCAGTTAAAATTTTTGGTGAAAACAGGTGTTAATCTACTGGAAATTACGTTTCATTATGGGGACTCACAGACTCAAGGAAAATCAAGACCTAAATAATAATAAAGTAATAAAAGCACTAGCCATTTACTGAGTGCCTGCTTGTACCTGACTCTGAAACTCTAAAATCATTATGGATGTTTTGAGAATTGTCTGATATGATTATAATGCCCATTTTACAGATGAAAATAACAAGGTTCAGAGACATTAGGTTACTTGCCTAAAGTGAAGTGGCCCAGAAACTACAGAACTGGAAATTGAACCTTAGACTTCATAATGCCAAAGTCTGTGCTTTTAATCACTGTGTGTGTGTGTGTGTGTGTGTGTGTGTGTGTGTGTGTGTGAGAGAGAGAGAGAGAGAGAGAGAGAGAGAATGTGTTTAATAGAGAACTTCTGAGAAATGGCAAGAAAACTGCCAGGTATCCATAAAACAATAATTTAGGAGCTTCTTACTATACAAGTAATTGTTAATCATATGGCTGGATTAAGCATCTCTCACTTTTGAACTAAGAAATGAAAAGCTTCCAGAAGTTGAGTCTAAATTTTACACTTACATAAGATACTTCATACAGAATGCTCAAGTATAATAACTAAAGAGCTCTGAAAATACTGGAAGCATTCATATTAGTATGGTTTCATATTGTGGATAATAGAGGATTTAAGAAATTGGCAGAGGCAACTGCAGACTCATTTGTTATCATTTCTGTGAATAACTGAATAAAATGCCAAAAATGAAAAAAGAATGGCTAGCAATTTTAGGTAGTTTGCTTAATCTCCACACTAGGAAAGACTGAGCAAAAAAAAAAAAAATTCTCGAAATTTTATTTTGAAAGCACCTACAAGTGTATATGGTCTTTTTATACCAAATAACTTGGAATTATGAACTGTCAAATAAGTCTAATCTTCTCTGATGATAAAATTGCTGACTTTATTTGAAACTATGAAATGAAAAATGAGGTAATAATCAGAAATTCTTAAGAAAAGGAGTAGAAAAAACAAAATTATAAGAGTTATGTTAAAAAATATTTTGAAACAAACATAAAATCCCCATTACTGGTACAGAGCTTTTAAAACCTTATTTTGGTTTTAAGTTTTAATAAATATTTATATGTTTACATAATTACTGTCATAAGGAAGACACAATTTTAGGTCAGCTTTCTTCATTCTTTCTTTATTAAGCATTATTCTATTTTGCTCCATCATCTTGTAATTATACTATAGTAACTGTGTAATTTTCTACTAAGTGGATATAATTTCCTAAACTGTTTTCCTACTGTTAACAATTAAAGGTGTTTCTAATTTTTTGTTATTGCAAATGACATGACAATGAGCATCTTTATATAATAATTTTCTGGATTATAAAGTATTTATTGCCATAAGCGTCCAGAATTAGAATTAATGTGTAAAAAGCTATTAACATTTTTATCTTGCTAGACATTGCCAAATTACTTGTCAAAAGATGGAACCAAATTATATTGCAAAAATCTTTGCCAACAGAAGACATTATATAAAATTTTTGATTTTGCTAAATTAATAAGTTGGAAACCTATGTTCCATTTCTTTGAATTCTTTGATAACAGAGTGCTGCTGGAGGCTGGGAGGGCAGCCATGTCCATGAAGGCTCCCCAGAGTTGGAGCGGGGAAGTAGAAAAAGGTAAAAAAAATACTAATTGTATTTTCCCTCCATTGTTATCTCTCACTCTCTTCTGCCTCTGTGTAACTTATATCCAGGTAGCTGGAGAAAAATCATGTGGCAGGGCAAATTGGTATTCCAATAAATTAATAATCACCAGCTTCAAATGGATTTTCAAGACTGGAAATATTGCTCTGACCTACAGTACGTTCTTTCTAATTCTCCTTAAGGACTATTTTCTGAGAAGCTTTACCTGCCCTCCTCAAATGTTCCTCCATCCTCTCTACTTCCTTCACTCTGAGCTGGTGAGGTGCTTCATAACTCATTAAGAACACAGAAGTCTGTAAATAGTCCACTGCCAAATCCATTAATTCATTAGCATTTGCATTGATCTTTGTATTCCCTTTTACTACAGGAGTTAAAGTTAAAAGGCCACGTGCACTACAGATAGCATTTCATTTTCTCTCATCTTCTCAAGTACTTCACAGCACTGCATTTTCTACAACCCATCCACTCCTTATGAATGATTCTTGCCAAAATTCAACCTCATTCTAGACTAGTAACTCCAATTTAAAATGTTAAAAACTATACGTGCAACATGAAAGCCTCCCTCCTCCCCTAATCCCTGCATATCTTCTTTAGCCAATTCATGCCTGAACTTTTCAAAATTGTTACCTTCATATATTGTTTCCATTTCCTCACGTCCCATTTACTCTATAATTTACATCCATCTGACTTCTCTCACCATAATCTCTTTGTCCACTGTCCTGAAATTTTACTTATGGAGGTCACCAGCGATCTCCATGTCAGTATAGCCAACGAATAGTTTTTGTCCTATTTCTAGGCTTTTTCCTTCTTTAAAAAAGAAAAACAAAAACAAAAACCGTTTTTTTTCTTCTATGCTTTTACACTCTCATCATCTTCTGTCTTGGTATATTTTACTGGCTTTCTGTGTTTAATCTGATTTCTAATACTCTATTAGTTTCCTTTATCTTCAGTGGAGTAAACCAGTATATGAAGGATTACTCTCAACAGTTAGTTCTCATAATAACAGTACTAGTAGCAGCAGTCAATACTCTATAATGCTTATCATGTGCCAGACACTATTCTAAGACACTGTTTAAATACATATATATAGACACACACAAATATATATGAGGTTTTCCTCCTCATAGGCCTATGAAATAAGCCTATTATTATACCCATGTTACAAATGAGAAAACTGAGGCAACAAGAGGCCAAGGTCCCATGATCAGTACATGGTGAAGCCCCGCCTGAGTTGATGCTGGAACTTTAGAGTAGACATGATAAATAATGTCTCACAGATTGGCCTTAAAAGTGAGCAACATTTAATTATTGACTTGTTAAGTATCGGAAAAAAATGGAACATTTTAAATTGAATGGGAACTACTGAGTCATGTATCAGTAACTAAGAATGACTCTTATTGAATGAAATTATTTTTCATTATTCTTTTGAAAGAAGAATATTCTTGTGTAAGTGTTTCACAGTTGTTTTTTCATTCACATATTTATTCATTTATTGGACCCACATTTCCTACACACCTTCTATGTGCCAGTGTCTGCTGCCAGCTGTTTTGCAAAATCAGAAGAAAAGGAAAGGTAATTCCTTTTCACCATTGCCTCAGCCAGTATTTCTTCTGTAATTAAAATTGAAAGCTTTCCCCAACAGGTTCTCAGAGGCTCTCCCAGAGAAACAGATTTCTCTTTTCCTGTATAATTAAGCACAAATTGTAAGGTGCAGGGCTTGGCCATAGAGGGATGGATGGTCAGAGGTGTTCCGTGCAAGGCTGGGGGACGCTTTTGTGTTTGGTTAGCTGTTAGGAAATGCTAATTTCCTTTTCTCTTGCCATTAGGCACTAATTCCCTGCTGTGCCAGAAATTTTTTGCAGGCTGGGGCCAGAAAGGTGAAGGGAGCTGTACAGCACAAATGCCACAGAATCACCTGCACCAGGAAACTGCTGCTGGGCCAGGAAGGTGATCGTTCACCCAGTGTTTGTGCCAACAACGTACCTCACAACTCCTTTTCTTCTCGTCCTTGGGAGCAGGCCTAAGAGTAGGTACTAAATTCGGTCTCTGACTGTCTCAGGTCGCTAAGCGTGTACCCTACACACGAGGTTCCAATAGCAATTAAGCATCTAATCAAAATCTCCTAGCTCAGGAACAAAAGCCAAGGCTTAACTCTTTCCTGGGCTGCTGACTGCAAGGAGATCCGTGTTGCCTGCCCGTCAGAGCCACGTGTCTGCGTCCCCACATCTACTGCTCTGAAGGGGAGACAGCCCACAGCAAGCTCCCAAGCCCTACAGCACAGATACCCTGAAAGCTCGGGGAGGCCAATGTGTGTTCCTTCTGCTTCTCACAAACACAAGGCAAAACGGGCTGCACCCACATCACCCTAACACCTCTGCCTCTGCAGGTCTCATCCCAGAAACGCCCTTTCCTTTTAAAGAACCAGGTGGCCAGAACTGTGACCACAGATGACAATTTTTCTGCCATTTTATTTTAGCCCTATGCAAAGAGCCTCTAGCGTGGCCCTATGACTGTTCGCCTGGTGTTGACACCTTGTATGATCACCACCTCCCTCTGAGCATAGACAGGACCTGTGACTTTTTTCTAAACAATTGAGTATGGCAAAGGTGAAGGGGTTTGGCAGATGTTATAAAGGTCCCAAGTCAAAAGGGTAAATCAAAAAGGAGATTATCCTGTGTGGCCTTAATCAGGTGAAAGCTCATAAAAGAGGCACCGGGCCTTCTACAGGCCAGAGACCCACCTTGCTGGCTGAAGCAAGCAGTCACACTGAAGAAGCCCACAGGGAGGAACTGCATTGCCTCTAGGATCTGGGGTGGCCTCCAGTGACAATCAGCAAAAAGCTGGGGACCCCAGTCTTGGAGCAACCAGGATATGAATTCTGCCAACAACCTGAATGAGCATGGAAGTGCATTCCCCCCAAGGCTGATGTCCACATGAAAATGTGGTCCACCCAACACGTTTATCGGAGCCTGGTGAGACCCCAAGCAGAGGACCCAGTGTCAGGACTCCTGACCCATAAAACCTGGGTTGTTTTAAGCCACTCATTTGTTACTCAGCAAACAGATAACTAATACAATTCCCAAGCATTCAGATCCTACATTTTTAAATGACTGGTGACTCAGCTGTATTGCAGCCATGGTCTTCATCATTAATATCTTCAAATCACCAGCCAATTAATATATTCCTTCTATGCATTGCCCCTTGGGTCCATGGTGCATATTTTTTGAGACCATTGAGCTCTTGAGATATTCTGTCAATCATTTCTCATTTCTTCTCAACCTTGCCTTTTTATTTTATTTTTTTTTCAACCTTGCCTTTTTAGTCACTGAGAGCCCATATTGCAAAGAAAGATCTTAAAGTGAGTAGAAAACTACATTAAACAAAAAGATATGGATCCTATGCTTGACAAACAAATATTACAAAAATATATTCTTTTTCTTTTAATCAAGCTTTCACATGCACAAAGAGAAAATCATATTTTATTCCTGCTTGTCTTAAGCCTCATGAAGCCTTCAGTTCATAAACTTCTAGAAAACTTTCAAAGTTCTCAACAAATATGTTTTGTAGTTCAGATCATTTTAGAAATCAACTGCCATATACCAATAGGATTTTTTCCCCATGGAGTTTGACAAGCTGAACCTATTTATATGGAAGAGCGGGCCAAGAAAGGCTAGGATATGTCTAAAGACTCCAAACGCCAGATATGAAGAATTATTATAAAGTGATACTTTATAGTATATTATAAAGTATGATGTTGGCACAATGATTTAAAAAATAATAAACCAACAGAATAAAAAGAGCTGCCCAACACAGGCCCATGCATGTATTGAAATCTGATATATGGAAGATGGGACATTACAAATCAGAGGGGAACAATGTTCTATATACTGAATGGTACCCCATGATAGGTTCCCAATATAGGGGTGGGGGATAAATAAAATGGAAGAAATCGTCATTTAGGAATTTAGTTAACTACCAAACAATGAAAAGAAAAAGAGGTAAAAAAAAGGTATAAGCCAGTATTTTTAAACTATAACACAGTAAACAGTTATATAAATCATGTTATTCATTGTGTTTTGCAATCATTTATCATTTTAAAACAATCTAGGGTTAAGAGAGGCTGACTGACCTTTTAAAATATATTAATTACTGCCTATGATTCAGCTCTTAAAAATATATGCTTAATTTGTGATTGAGAAAGGGGATTCTTTTTAAAAAATAGCTTTAACATGCCTTTGGCCTAACAAAAGCCAAACATGGGATGTATTTCAAAATCATAGGATTATGAAGATTGGATGCAAGCATGATGAAACAAGATTGGTCATGAATTGATAAGTACTAAAGCAAAATAATGGGCATCTAGGGATTTATTATGTATGTGTGTGTTTGACATTTTCCATAACTAAGAAAGTATTTTAAAAAAGGAAAGAAAAAGAGTGTTTGGTAAAGCATCTCAAGTAAGAAAGTTAAACAATAAGTCCCCTACATACAAATGAGTTCCATTCCGAGAACGCGTTCCTTAAGTCCAAATTGTTTGTAAATCCAACAAAGTTAGCCTAGGTACCCAACTAACAACTCGGCTATATAGTACGGTACTGAAATAGGTTTATAATACTTTTCACACAAATAATACATACAAAACAAACAGAAAAAATAAAGAAAACGTTTTTAATCTTACAGTACAGTACTCTGAAAAGTACAGTAGTCCCAGCTACTTTACCTATGCTTTTACGCTTGCTTCTGGACATCCTGGGCTTGAAATAAAGATACTGTACTACTGTCCTCTATAGAGTTCTGTAAACTACACAAAAGCACAACCACTCGTAGAAGATGCATGCACGTGACAATTTACCCCAGACACTTGAACTTACGTGATTGGCCATGCGAATGCATGTTTACATCTTTGAAAGTTCACAACTTGAAGGTTTGTATGTAGGGGACTTACTGTATACAACGTGTGTGCTATTATTTTAAGAAAACACACATGTATATATGTGCATATATATGTGTATATATATATAGGCATAATAAAATGTGCATAAAAAGTTATATATATATATATACACACACACATATATATACACATATATACATAATTAACATAACTTTTGGGAGCTGGCAAGTCTGCATTCTTACACGGTCATGTTACAGGTGAGGATCCTGATCTCTCCTGGGTGGTTATCTTCTGTTTGCCCTCCCAGGTCCCCTCTCCACCCTTCTCTGGTGAACTGGAAGGGTGAGGTTGACAGGATCCCAGCCCCTGAGACTTCTAACTGGGTCTGGGCCATGGAGAGCATCAGAGAGATGTGAGGGAGGGAGGAGGAAAGTGAAGTCAGGAGACTTGTTTCCCTGGCTTTCTCCCTGCTAGATAGCCTCCAAGTGGGCTAACTATGACCTTTTACTGAAGGTTACCGTACCTCTCAAGAAGACCAATTCTCCAGGGGTCCTTTTTCTGCTGGGGTCCTGAAACTGATCCCTCTCTTCTTCCCTTTGGACATAGAGATTGTCTCAGCTCAGCTGCTCCTAGCCCCAGATTCCTGCACAATCCCTCCTATGGGGCTGTACTCACACCCTTGTAACAGTTTTGTGTGCCATCTGTTATCTATTAGGACCCTAATTACCACCCTCTTCATTAAACAATAGATGGCACACAGTTATTATAAATAGAGATGGGGAGATTATTATTCTCTACATTTGCAAATATTTCCAGTATTGCAGTTATGTCCTAGGTGATTCCCAAGCTGGACACAGCAGATATAGGAATAAAGGAAAAGAGAGATGTGCAATTGGGGGGTATCAACTAGATACTTACTGGTCCACAAACCAGTTCCTTTTGCTAATAGACATGGAGGCAACTGAGAAGACAGTCCTTTCTCTGAAAAGCCCCAACTGTGAGAGCAATTCAGCTTTTCTAACTTTCCCCATATCTGAACCTAGACTCAGTGCTATAGCACTATTAGAGCACATCAAATATTGCACTATAGTTACCAGGATACATGTATTTATCTCCCTCAATAGGCTGTGAGCAATTCAAGGAAAAGAGTCCGTCTTATTCAACTTTATATCCTTGCCATCTAGCACAGTGTCTGGCACATAACAGACACAGTAAATGTTAATTGAATGAATAAATGCCTGCTTGAATAAATGAATGCCAGTGGGGCCAGTGTGTTCCATAGCAGGGCTCTAAACAGAGGCTCTTCTCACCTCCTAGTCACCATCTGGCTTCCAAAAGCAGCACCAAATCCAAATGTGACCTTGGTACCATGGAATAAAGAATCTTTCTCATCTGAATCACTCGCATCTGCCTGGCTACAGTCAACATAAGGTCTTGAGGCTGAGACACACCTTCATTTGTTAAAAGGGGGAGGGGAGCAGATGGCAAATGAAGGTACTAAAGCTCATTAATTCCTAATGGAGTTGTCCTCCTGGATGTAATTAGAACAAAAAGAAGAGCCAAAGGAGGAGGGTTTGGGAAATAAAGTAGGCAGCTGGAAGAGGTTTATGAACGGTATAAACCCTCAGGGAGCTTTCCATTAGAGAGAATAATAATGTCCACACTTCACAATGGCATAGTTCTTCTCAACCAGCAAAACACATCTGCATACATTATTTCAATAGCGTCTCAGGAAATGATTGTAAGACACAGAGGAGAGTTTTATTTTTCCAATTGTGTAAATTAAAAAAGTTAAACTTCTCCTCAGAGAAGTTAAGCCACCTGCCCTGAGTAACATGGCTAGAAAGTTATAGAATAAGGATGGATTTCAAACATTCTGACACTGAATTTGGTCTCCATCCATTCCATGGCTATAAATGGAGAGTGACCTTCAGACCAATTCTAAAAAGCATGTGACACTCCACCCAGCCCAGCTATTCCACAGCATGCTCTTTTCTTCCATGCCCACTACCAATCACTTAAAGACAACCAGTTGCCTTCTATTTTTGATTGGCAAGTGGGACACAGAAGTTCTTATGAGCCTAGAGTTTTTATTTCTTTATGTCCCCATGGAAGACCTCAAGCCAAGAGAGAAGGGAACTCTTCCTATTAGACCTGGTTAACTGACTTCATTTCTTCCCACTGTTCCCAACACAAAATAAATTTATTCAAATATGTAGTTGCATTGAAATTGAGAATTACATATTGTACTTTGATCTTATAGGAAGTGTGCAGCATAAATCTGAGATATCAGCATTAAATGCAGAGACTTTATAACTAAGGGCTTGCTAGTAAGCCTGGGTTTTCATACTCAGGTCAGTCTACCCAAAAAGAAGTACGTTACTTGAAAATTGACTCTTTGCATTAAAGTAAACTTGCCCCTTAAAGTCTTCTTCTTCCTCTCTCAAAGACACACAGCTGACTTAGTTCAGAAGCAAGCTGAAAAGAGTAAGGAAGATGTTCTATTTAACCAGCATCAATTGCTTATAACTATCCTGTTCTCAGCATCTTTTCCCCCCAAGGAAGCATTCAGCCAACATTTTTTATTGGACTGATGCCCAGATTGCTCCATTAATTCATGCAACTACCTTTGTTGGAGTGCTCCAGGCATTATTACTCATGAATCCTACAGAGCACAAATATATCTCTAGAAATACTGTCATTTGTATTACATATGACCTTAAAGCATCTTCATAAATTATACCTTCAAAGCAAACTAGAGAGCACTGAAGTCTTTTGCTATGTTAGTCATCTTAGTTTCACTAGACCCATTGTCTTTTCTTTACATATGCAATGTGACTAAATTGGTTTTAGTGATCTGGGTCCTTCAGATTCATCAACTTTATCTTAAAGTGTATAAGATATATGATCTTTAAATCTGTAATGGTATCTTTCTGCTCTGTGCGTTTCATTGGTTCAAACTTATCTTCCAATTATGTCTTCCTGAGATGTATTCTAGCTATGATGGGGGCTTCTAGGCTGTGGTTTATTTCTGGTACTGTATCTATTAAGTAATCAAACAAGAAAAACAACAAAAATTGTGCTTTGGCTTCATATACATTAGACCATTTAACATGAAACCTGTCCATTTTCAGAGATTTTGGCAACAAATATAGTCACTTAATTATTAAATTAGTTACCTTATCCTAAACAATTGTCAGTAGCCCACCATGGTAATAAGAAAGTTCTTTCTCAAAATAATTACCATTTGATTTCCAATTGCTTATAAAATGAGCACTGTTTTCTACCCAAAAATTCCATGAAATCTTTTAATAAATATTCTTGTTTCATATTAGGAGTTTAAATGAATAAAGCATTATTCACATAAAAGAAATAAGTACTTTGATCTACTACATTATTTTCAAAAGGAAAGTAGAACCACAATGTATGATGATATCCTGAACATGATCTGGGACACAAAAAAATCAGTATTATCTGTGAAACCCTGAGCAAAATTTCTCTCCTTTGCGGACAGAAAGCAACAATGTCATTCAGCTATTTACATATGGCCCAGATACTAATGAGGAACTGTTTCCTGCTTTCTGTGAAGGAAAAGTGAACTATGAATAAATATCACTGGGGTCATTATCACCTGCACACACAGGTAACTGGTGGCTTGCAACAAAATAGTGTCAGAAGCAAAATGGATCTGTAGCAGGAAAATCTGTCTTAAGGCATGATTGGGGGTAAAAGACTAACTGTGGATAAATATTTGTGGTGCCTGGCAAATCTCTCCAAGTTCCAAGATGAGGAAAGACCTTTCACACATATGGAACTTTCCATGAGAGTTCTAGAGCCTTTCAACCTCAGAATATATCTGGCCTATCCTCTTTTCAAAAGGTAAACTGACAGGATCTTGGAGAAATGGGAGTTGAACCTACTCTTAGAGATCTTCAGAGAAGAGGAATTTCAGCTTCCTGGCTTAACTATGTTGCTTCTATCTAGTTTATTTTACATGGCACACTTATCATGCTTAAAAATCAGCCCAAGTCCACCTGTTATTTTTTAGCAGCATTCACTCATTTATTCAATAATTATATACTGAGCACCTCTTATAGTCCAGGCACAACTTTAGTAGCTGGGATTCAAGAGAGAACAAAAGAGTCCATAATTCTTCCTCTTGTGGTCTTCATTATTCTAGCAATAAACTGTTCAATTCCCAGTAACATCCTTATTTCTTGTATGAAATTGGGTCAACTTCTTTGACCAAAGCTAGTTTTCTTAGAATTTAATTCCTTTAACAAAAAATTCAGTGACATGAAAACCAACATTAGTTTTGTACTCACAATTTGACAGCATTTGGGGCTGGTTCTTTTTTATTATTTGTCATTCTCATGTTTCCTAGAGGTGTACCCTGAACTGAAGAACAGTTTCCCTCCATCCTGGAAGGATACCAGTTCAACCGCATATGCATCCCTGAGGGACACAGGTGGAATGTGAAGAAAGAGGGGGCCTAGCCAGCCATATGGCCCATTCAACATTGGGGAAAAATGGAATTGCCTTTACATCAAGTTTCCTAGGGAGGATATAGGGAAAGCTTGTACAGAATTACTACTCCAGCTAATCTGTAACTCTTGCTACTACTACCATTGTCCTTTGACCTCACATACATTAGAATACTTGGTCCTCACAGCAACTCCATGAGGAACAGATGAGAAAACAGGCTGGAAAAGGTAAGTGACTTGTCTACAATTAACAGCTCTGACAAATGGTGGTGCTGAAATTCAAACTTATTTCAGGGGTCCGTCTCATGAAAAACCTATGATGTTAGTTATCTAATAAAACCATAGAAAGGGAGGAAAACCTAGGCAGAACACTCTATGACATAAATCACAGCAAGATCCTTTTTGACCCACCTCCTAGACAAATGGAAATAAAAACAAAAATAAACAAATGGGACCTAATGAAACTTAAAAGCTTTTGCACAGCAAAGGAAACCATAAACAAGATGAAAAGACAACCCTCAGAATGGGAGAAAATATTTGCAAAATATTTGCAAATATTTGAAGCAACTGACAAAGGATTAATCTCCAAAGTTTACAAGCAGCTCATGCAGCTCAATATCAAAAAAAAACCCCATCCAAAAATCAGAAGACCTAATTAGACATTTCTCCAAAGAAGATATACAGATTGCCAACAAACACATGAAAGGATGCTCAACATCACTAATCATTAGAGAAATGCAAGTCAAAACTACAATGACGTATCACCTCACACCAGTCAGAGTGGCCATCATCAAAAAATCTAGAAACAAGAAATGCTGGAGAGGGTGTGGAGAAAAGGGAATCTTCTTGCACTGTTGGTGGGAATGTAAATTGATACAGCCACTATGGAGAACAGTATGGAGATTCCTTAAAAAACTAAAAATAGAACTACCATATGGCCCAGCAATCCCACTACTGGGCATATACCCTGAGAAAACCATAATTCAAAAAGAGTCATGTACCAAAATGTTCATTGCAGCTCTATTTACAATAGCCAGGACATGGAAGTGACCTAAGTGTCCATCGACAGATGAATGGATAAAGAAGATGTGGCACATATATACAATGGAATATTACTCAGCCATAAAAACAAATGAAATTGATGTATTTGTAGTGAGGTGGATGGACCTAGAGTCTGTCATACAGAGTGAAGTAAGTCAGAAAGAGAAAAACAAATACCATATGCTAACATATATATATGGAATCTAAAAAAAAAAAAAAAAGGTTCTGAAGAACCTAGGAGCAGGACAGGAATAAAGACACAGACGTAGAGAATGGACTTGAGGACACAGGGAGTGGGAAGGGTAAGCTGGGTGAAGCGAGAGTGTGGCATGGACATATATACACTATCAAATGTAAAACAGATAGCTAGTGGGAAGCAGCCGCATAGCACAGGGAGATCAGCTCAGTGCTTTGTGACCACCTAGAGGGGTGGGGAAGGGAGGGTGGGAGGGAGACGCAAGAGGGAGGAGATATGGGGATATATGTGTATGTATAGCTGATTCACTTTGTTGTAGAGCAGAAACTAGCACACCACTGTGAAGCAATTATACTCCAATAAAGTTGTTAAAAAAGACATAGAAACGAATTAAACTTTAACCATCATTATTTCATCCTATAGAATGATATACCCCAAGAGAAAAAGATAGAGGTATTGAATATCACTCATGCATTTTCAGTTCCTTCTGTGAATCTTAGCTACTGTAATAAAAGCATTGTTTTGAGCATTGTTTTATATGCATCCTCATATAAGACCACATGCCTGTATCGATTAAAATTTAAAATAAACAAATATTAACTGCAGATATCTAGTTCACTTACCTTGAACAAAGTAGCTTCAGGTGCTTCCACTTTTGAAGCTGGATAAATATTAGACAGGAACGAAGTTCACTTTAGTTTGGTCCAGGAAGAAAAAAGATTCACAGCTCTGAGAATAAAGAAAGAATCAGACCTTGTCAGGGCATTTGGTTCTAATTAACTAGTGACAAAATGGTTCTACACTGCAACTATGTAAAAGTGGCTGAGTTATTTGAGCTAGGAAAGGTCAAAAACAACGATTATGATCAAGATATTATTATTATTGCATATACTTTTGATTATTGGGAGTGAATCTTCCTCTCTCTTTTCCTCATTAAAATTTTATGGTTTATCAATTTAAAGTTGATAAGTGAACAAGATAATTTAACATTATTTTGATAATGGAGCATATTCCTTGTAAAACATAAATCCCTGGAGGCTTTCTCAATTCCCCTTCTTCTATCCCCACAAAGCTGCCTCTGTCTAGTATTGAGCCATGGCTTTGCTCAAGAAAGCAAAACAAAACACAAATTATCTAGTGGTAGCAATCTGAATGAAGACCTGGCCCAGAGGACAAAAAATGTGATTTAACATAAAATAGGATGTCATGATCTAAACTACTCATTTGGCATTTACCATAAATCCCTGAGTACCATTTGTTGTCTTTTCAGATAAATTCAATAAAAATTTATTGACTATTTTCCATGTACAAGCACTTTGCTAGATATTAAGAAAAAGGAGGTGAATAGAAGACCAGGCTGTCTTCTCTGCAATCTATCTTTGAAGAAAGGAATATATGCAAACAATCCTGAATAATTTCAGGGATAGAGAGAAAAAATAGCATACTTTTGAAGAGTAATGCTAACTTGATATGATTCTATTTTATTCTTTCTGATCTATTATAAACCCTTGGAAACCAGAAATTTGTATTTTTCAGAATCTTTGCACATGTGAGTATTTTAATCAGTAGTCCTTTTTAGTGAAGGGCAGAAATTGTGTATGTTCTAAGGTGCACGTGTAGCCTGATATCAGCTTCAGACACAGTTGGATCAGGATTTTTTGTTTTTTTGGTACGCGGGCCTCTCACTGTTGTGGCCTCTCCCGTTGCAGAGCACAGGCTCCGGACGCACAGGCTCAGCGGCCATGGCTCACGGGCCCAGCCGCTCCGCGGCATGTGGAATCCTCCCAGACCGGGGCGCGAACCCATGTCCCCTGCATCGGCAGGCACTCTCAACCACTGTGCCACCAGGGTAGCCCGGATCAGGCTTTTTAAAGAGGACATAAGAATTTCTTTCTCCATTCCTTGGGTCTGGTTTTCTCTATATTGGCTTCATTCTTCAAAGATCCTCTAATAGTGGGATTAAAGATAGCCCCAGAAATACTGCACCTGGTTAGTAACCCTGGGAGAAAGATAGTTTCTCTTCCCAACAGTTTTAGTCCAAAGTCATGGAATTCATTCCTAATGGACTGTTTTATGTCGTGTGCCCATCACCACACAATTCACTGGGGCCAGAGAAATGGACTACACTGATTGGCCAGTCTGAGTCATGTGCCCACTGCTGGAGCTCTGCTGCTTCCAAAGCACATGACTGAGAGATGTAGGGAGAGAAGCCCCAAAGGGAAACCTAAATGTAGTTACCATAGGAAAGACAATGTCTCCTGGGCAAGATAAATATCATGTGCCACCACAAAAAGAACTCAGCAAATATTTGTTAATTGATTTATTGATTAGTAAGTCTGGGATAAGTGAAATGATGATAAATACAATGTGTGAAGGAAAACACAGCCAAGATAAATTGTGAAAAGGAGCTACAGAGGTGGGCAGTATCCTACGAGGCCTCTTGGAAACAAATCAACAAAAAGGAGCTGACCTTGACTGTTTGCACTGTTTGAGAAGAATTAACTGAGTCTATAATCAGTAAACAATCCTGAGGGCTTGGTAAGGTGAGTTCTGCCTTCTGTGATATGAAAATTGTGTCATAGGTATCAGAAGGTGAACATGGCTAACTGTCTGTGATTGCCACAAAACAGGAAAAATAAAATGAAATAGAAATCTTAAATCAGTCCTTGAATCACAACAGATACAATTATGAAAACTAGACTATATTGGGCTTCCCTGGTGGCGCAGTGGTTGAGAGTCCGCCTGCCGATGCAGGGGACACGGGTTCGTGCCCCTATCCCGGAAGATCCCACATGCCGCGCAGCGGCTGGGCCCGCGAGCCATGGCCGCGGAGCCTGTGTGTCCGGAGCCTGTGCTCCGCAACGGGAGAGGCCACAGCAGTGAGAGGCCCGCGTACAGCAAAAAAAAAAAAAAAAAAAAAAAAAAAAAAAACTAGACTATATATTAATCAGATTTTCATGTATTACTTTAAAAGACTTCCCTAAAAAGCCATGAGGAAAAGGGACCTCTTATTTGAACTATGGAATGATCTGAATTGGCAACAATATACCAGTGCTTCAAAAGAAAGTCAATTAGTCCTATAAAAACAGTGTCTAGGGCTTCCCTGGTGGCGAAGTGGTTGGGAGTCTGCCTGCCAGTGCAGGGGACACGGGTTCGTGTCCCGGTCCAGGAAGATCCCACATGCCGCAGAGCGGCTGGGCCCGTGAGCCATGGCCGCTGAGCTTGCGCGTCCGGAGCCTGTGCTCCGCAACGGGAGAGGCCACAACAGTGAGAGGCCCACATACTGCAAAAAAAAAAAACAGTGTCTATAAAATATGTGTGACCTTTGATAATTCATTATATTTGCAAGGCAGAGGAACCTTTAAAAATGCATCATTTTCGAGGGGCTTCCCTCGTGGCGCAGTGGTTGAGAGTCCGCCTGCCGATGCAGGGGAAACGGGTTCGTGCCCCGGTCCGGGAAGATCCCACGTGCCGCGGAGCGGCTGGGCCCGTGAGCCATGGCCGCTGGGCCTGCGCGTCCGGAGCCTGTGCTCCGCAACGGGAGAGGCCACAACAGTGAGAGGCCCACATACCGCAAAAAAAAAAAAAAAAAAAAAAAAAAAAGCATCATTTTCTTTCCTAAATGACTTAATTTTCATTATTATACTACTTTAAACAAATTTTAATTAATGCATTAAAAGCTTTGAGTACTTCTTACTTTAACCAACCAGCAACTAGAACAAGTTTCAAGAAGACTTCAAGTCCAGCCACATGCCTCCAAGAAAAGCTACACCTACAGTATCACAGACAAATGGCCTCATGTGTCCATCTTGGCATGTCAGAATTCATGTCACTTGCCCAACTCCTTGCAAAAGTCCGTTTTTACATGGAAATGATTCATTTAAGATAATTAGAAAGCCGTAAGTTTTCACTTATTCATTCAGAAGCAATTTTTAGTTCCTACAAGCACTGTGCTAGGAAATAGGATACAAAAATGAATATGTCTCTTGCTCCTAAGGAACTCACAGACTGAAGACACCCAGGGGAGCCAAAATTTTCCATACAATCTCATGAGCATGGGGACAGGGGGACATGCAAGGTAAGAGGGGCTACAAACCTTATCTGTACCTGATCACACTATTTTAAAAGTTGGCCATTCCGAACTAATTCGGAGTACGTTATCTCCAAAAGTTTATATGTTCCTAATTTCTCCATCATTTCCACTCTTAGGCATTCCCTAATTGTACCAAAGGTAGTGTGTTTTATATGAAAAAAACTGCTACAGGGCAATCATTGACAGCGATGTACTAATATAATACCCGACCAGAGAAAGCAGGCTTTGCCATGATACATTGTTGAAACTATGAGGAGCAGTAGGGCTGAAATGAATCTAGTCATGAACAAAAAAAAAGATTGAATGGAAACAGTTTGTATAAAAGGATACACTTGATATTTTCACTCTAGACATACAGATTAAGAGGCTGTCTGTCAAGGTAAATCAATTTGAAATTTGAGACTGATTTTCTCCACCCTCAAGAAATGATTTGCAGGTAGTTGTGGCTTTTCGTTTTGGTTTGACTATTATTTCATATTTTACTTATAATTCTTCTTATGGAACACTAAGAACATTTATTTGTTCTTCGGTCAGGTTTATTGAGGTATAATTTACAGCCAGTAAAATTCACCCTTTCTAGCATACAGTTCTAAGAGTTTTGACAAATGGATATAGTCTTACAACCTCCACCATAATGAAGATAGAGAATAGTTCCAGCATCCTGAAAATTTTTCCCTGCCCCTTGGAAGTCAACCTGTAGCCCCCTGACAATCACTAATAAGTTTTCTGTCCCCATAGTTTTACTTTGTCCAGAAAGTCATAAATGTAATCAACAAGTATGTAACATTTTGAGTTTGGCTTCTTTCACTTAGCACAAGGTAAGTGAGACTATCCGTGTTGTGTGTGTCAGGAAATGTGGACTGGCATATTGTCCTTTAGAGTTTCCCTTATTTTTCCAAAGCCAAAGTCAATATGCAAAGCCTGGATCTCTTGCCATTTAGTTTGTCCATGGTTAGGAAGAAACCGAGTTTTTATTATGGCTGTTTGTTTTCAGCATAGCAGGGAAAGAATAAACACTCTCAGGGAATAATCATAATTTGTGATTATTATAGGCACTAAGTCATATGTTTGTAAGACCCAAACTTTTGTTAGTCAAATGACTGGGCACTAAAATTAATTCGGAGACTCAAGGCAGAGTTTAAGTGTGGTTTTCCTTATTTTTTCATTATTGCAATAGCAACGGAATACATATTTGTGACTTAATGGTACAACACATTAGTTTTCTTAGCTGACCCACCTTTAACAAAATGGAATTACTGTAGAGGCAAAGGAATCAAGAAGGTAAATCTCTTACCAGGAGTAGGAGAGAATGGATAGAGGCCCCTGTGACCTAAACCTTAGTCATTCGAGTGCCACCTTCATAATTGTGACTCTACCCACACATTACCCATATCATTATTTATTTAACAATTATATGGGTCACAGTTTTACTTAGATAAATTTTCAAAAGGATACTTTTATTCCTTACTCTTTTAAATGGAAATCCCTTGCCATAAATAAAACTATGAAAAATATCCAATATAAAACTCTACCTATATGAGTCAATGTACCTCCCCAAATCATCCTGAGTTCTTGAGTATCACTGGTGGCGCCCATGTACACACCCACACATGCTTTTGGAAACACAGCAATGAGAGTAGCTGTCCCATGCTTTAAATGCTTTCTCCTTGACCATGTATTCTGTGCACACCAAGGCAAAGAGTCTGCTCAGAGATAGAGTAAAGCATTAAAACCTATTTAAAATAACAAAGTACGATATGTCTTTCTACCTATGTCAGGCATTGGAAGCCTGCAACTTATTTGCCAAACAGGTTACCAGGGCTGATTTTTATGGAAATACGGACCAGATGTACCTTCTTCCTCATCTCTTCAAAGTGGCCCTTCTGAGCAAGGCCAAGGCCAGTGTGATTCAGCAACACCCACGTTTGTTAGGGTATCTCCTTACCCTAGACTAAAAAAAGGAACAGAACCTTGGCCCCAAAAGACTTAAAGAATTTATTCACCAATTCATATCTTTATGCTAGTATAATCATGTATTTGATGGTTGCTATAGAAATCTATGTAGACAATCATCACATTTTTAAAGGAAATACATTACTGAAATTTCTTCTGACCCGTGGTCACTATGCTCTTTGGGAAGACAGTTGACCTTCACGATGTTAATCATCTCATCTGTTTGAAACAGACTAAAATGTTTGCTTTGCTTCCTGTTTAATAAAGCTATCAAGAGGATTAATGAGAGAAAACCTCTAGAATACTCCAAGCTCTTTCCAAAAAGGCAGCAGTAAAACAGCAGGTGCCTCTTGTGAACATACATTTGTCTTCTTCATGTAAACTCATCCTGAAGGACATCGGGCTTCCAGCTTATATTTAATTGGCCGATTATGTTGACACTCTTGAGCTCCTTGCCAAGTTACAGGGAAGAGTTTTCTTGGAAACCATAGTTCCCCAACTTTCTCCAGCTATGCAGTTTAATTACATCTAGCAAAATGACAACAGAGCTCATAATTAGCCTGGAGATTAATTACTGCTGAATCAGTCCAAACACCACAGCTACCAAATAAAACACAGGTGCTTAGACGAAGAGAAAAGAGTTTTCTTAAAGTAGCCCCCACTTGACACAACTAGAGAAAGCCCACGCGCAACAACGAAGACCCAACGTAGCCATAAATAAATACATTTATAAAAAAAGAAGGGTCCTTTTACTTTTTATTAATTTATTCATGCATCCACTTAATAAATTTCACTGGACACCAAAAAAAAAAAGAATTTTCTCAATACCCAACAGAAGGTGGATATGGAAGATGTGCTTTATGACTCTTCCCATGAGCTTAAACATACAACCTCTGTAAAATGCCTTGTGTCTTTACAGCCAGGATGCCCCTAAATATTTTAAAAAGAACCAGACTCAAAAACATTTCAAATACTGATATCACATATTTTGAAATGTGCAGTGACTGGGGCATACTTTCTTTCTATGCAAATTTCTTCAACCTAGAGCTCCCTTTCCCCATCTCCTTTTATTGAGGAGTCTAAAAATCCTACATAATTCATCTACTGTTTCTAAACTATGAGTGAAAGAGTGATATAGAGAAAATTAAAAAGCAAGCGAAAAATCATGCTGTACCTCGTGTTCATCCTGTGACCTCTAAGAGTGACTATAAGCCCGTAGGGTGGGTACCACACTCCCAGAGAGTTATGAATGCATTGTCAGATCAAAGGCTTGAAAGACAACAACCGCCCAAGGGAACCTCCTATTTTCTCTCTGAGAATCACCAAAAGAGGAAGAAGCTAGATTAGGTAGGTAGAAAAAGGAAGGAGTTGATCCCATTTAACAAATGTTATCCATTTCTTACCCCCTCTATATACAGGTCACTTAAGGTATGTTTAAATATATGCACACCTAGAATCCAACAAAGACAAATTCAATCCCCAAGTGATTCTAACGTGCAGCCAGAGTTTAGAACAGCTGGTCTGGAGTAACCAATAGGTCGGCCAGATGGTATAATTGCATGAGACTCAGGGAATGGACAGAACCAGGTAATGGAGAAGGAAGAAGGAGGCCAGAAAGAATGAAGTTACAGATCAGAACTCCAGAAGCTCATGTTCCAAAGAAGCTAAAGGTGTGTGGCAATAGACGAACACTCAATTCTTAAACCATGTAAGAAACAAGTACATCATCCCCTAACTAGAGGCTGATGAGATTGTGTTGAAGAAGCACTTTTAATGGATTTGTAGGATGCATCTGTTTGCTGGTTTGATTTTCTGTTGGCTTGTTTGTGTGTTTAGAGGAGTTAGGGGTTTTGCTGCAAATTTTTTTAAATAATCCTAATATTGACTAAAAAGAAAAACCGTGTTCATACAACCCAAAGGGAAATCCATGGAAAGGAAGGAGGAAATTGACATCTAGGGAAGGCCTTGTGGAAAGATCCAAATAAGGGAAATGTATACAAATGCACAGCCCTGACGCTTGTACCTTGCTTAAACCAGGACTGAGGGGAGCCGCTGCAAAGCCATTTGCTTGCACAAGGCTGGAGGAGAGATTACATGGCTGCCAGGAGAGGAATGTTGTCAGAGCGAGTTCGGAACGAGCTCAGCCATGCTCTCCAGTGCTGGGAGGCCCGACCACTGTGCACGCAGCCGCACCACCATCTGTACAGGGCTGCTTCTCAGTGCTGGGCCAAACCTGAGCTACACCCCCGCCCCCGCCCCACGAGAGGAGGAGCAGGCAACGTTCTAGAACACAGCTCTGTCCACTGGAGGGCAGGCATATAAGAGCCACGAGGCGACCTCCTGGGACAGCCTGTGTGTGGGGGCACACGTGCCCACGTCCACACATGGTAGGAAATGGCTCTCAGAGACATGTGTCCCCTTCACTCTCAGTTCTTGAGGTGGCATGGCTCAGGTTGGCTTGGTACACCTGTGATTTGAAATCTGAAGACACGTGTTCAAGACTCAAGTCTACATCTCACTTCCTGGATGACCACTGGCAAATCATTTCTGTGAGCCTTAGTGTCACCATTTTGTAAGTGGAGGTAACAGAATTTTAGAGCTCATCTAGTCTAAGCATATCATTTTACAGTTGAAAGTGAGAACCAGAGAATGTGAAGTGAATGCCCACCTTCAGCCAGCTAATGGATGGCTAAGCAGAATTCACACTCAAATTTCCCAGCTTAAGTTCAGTTTTCTTCCCTAAGCACTGCAATCTTCTGCCTCAATACTTCCCCTGACTCATAGGATGGGTTTAAGAAAGGATGTTAGGAGGGTAAGAGCTTCTGATTCAAGATGACAGACTGAAGACACACATCACGTCCAATGTCTCCCGAAAAGCCCACGGAACTTATGGAAAAGATTTTTAAAAGAAGGAGAAAGGGGAAGAAGAGGATGAGAAGGGAGAAAAGGGTACCAGCAGTGAACTATGAACTGTGAACAAATCCTAGAAGATTGCGAGCACATTGGGATCTGATTGGTAGAGAAAATTTTTCAAAAATAAAAAACCAGTTTAAGTTAAAAAGGGTGCCTTCATCAATAAGAACATTATTAAATATATTATATTATAAATAAGATATATAATATTAAATCTAATATGAATGTATTAAATATATATTTATAAATAATATGTAATATTAAATATATTTTAATTCATATATATATAATAGACTACTACTATGCAGCCTTTGGAATTCACAGAAGTAGGGAAGATCTTTATATACTGACATGGAAAGATATTAATTATGTAACGTCAAATGAACAAAAGATGTCAAAACGATACAAATACAAACCTATTTTACGTGTGCATGTCGTATGTTCCTATAGTAAAAATGGCAAATGCTTACAGTGCTTGTTATGTAAATAACAAGCTATAAGCACCATTTTGTACATAAGAAAGAGAAACATGAGAAACAGAGAGGTTAAGTAACTTGCCCAAAGTCACAAAGCTACAATTAAGTGGAGGGGCTGGGACAAATCAAGGCCATGTGGCTCCTGAGTTGATGTCTTTCCCAGCAACTCTCAGCCTGTCAGAACAGCATAGATAGCTCTGAAAGGATACACATCCTGGTATGAGTTAGGGAGGTGAGGAGTGAGGACTCCATTTTACTTGTACGCTTCCTATTGTTTAATAGTCTTCAATAAGAATGTATATTTTTTTCACTTTGTTTTAAAACTTATTATACCGAGGCTTCCCTGGTGGTGCAGTGGTTGAGAATCTGCCTGCTAATGCAGGGGACATGGGTTCGAGCCCTGGTCTGGGAGGATCCCACATGCCGTGGAGCAACTAGGCCCGTGAGCCACAACTACTGAGCCTGCGCTTCTGGAGCCTGTGCTCCCCAACAAGAGAGGCCGCGATAGTGAGAGGCCCGTGCACCGCGATGAAGAGTAGCCCCCGCTTGCCACAACTAGAGAAAGCCCTCGCACAGAAACGAAAACCCAACACAGCAAAAATAAATAAAATTAATTAAAAATTTTGTTAAAAAATTATGATACCATAAAATTGGCTCATTTTTGAGGTACACTTTTATAAATTATAGCACATGTATGGGTACATGTAACCATCAGCACAGTCAGGATACAGAGCAATTTCATTACACCCAAAAAAACTCCCCATTGCTCTCACTTTATAGTCACACACTCTCCTGGCCTCAAACCCCTAGCAACCACTGACCTACTCCCCATCACTATATGGATGACCCTTGAACAACATGGGTTTGAATTGCACAGGTCCACTTATATAGGATTTTTTTTTCAATGGTAAATTCTACAGTACTACACGATCCAAGGTTGGTTGAATCTGCCAATGCAAAACCGTGGATGAGGAAGGCTAACTCTAAAGTCATATTCTGATTTTTGACTTGTGGGGGGTTGGCACTCCTAATTCCCATATTATTCAAGGGTCAACTGTAGTTCTGATTCCTTGAGAAAATCATGCTCTATGTAGTCTTTTGAGGTTAGCTTCTTTCACTCAGCATAGTGCCTTTGAGATTATCCAAGTTGTTATGTGCATCAAAAATTTGTTCTTTATACTGCTGAGTAGAATTCCATCACATGAATGCAGCAGTCTGTTTATTCACTTGCCCACTGAAGCCCACATTTAGGCTGTTTCTAGTTTAGGGTGATTATGAATAGAGCTACTCTAAGCATTTGTGTAGAGTTTTTATATGAACACGAATCTTCATTCCTCTTGGGCAAATACCTAGGAGTGTGCTTGCAGAGTCTTATGATAAGTATATGTTTACCTTTACATGAAACTGTCAAGCCGTTTTCTAGTGTTGCTGTACAATTTTGCATTCTCACCAGCAATGGATGACAGTTCCTGTTGCTCTACATTCTCACCAGCATTTGGTATTTTTAATATTTTAATTTTAGCCATTCTCATAGGTGTGTAGTAAGAATATATCACTTAAATTGTTAAATGGAAAAGAATTGAACAACATTGGCAAGTATAAAACAAATAGGTTATCTCCTAAGCTGACGGTGGGAAGAAATACAAATAACTGTTTTGGAAAATTCCATTCATCCATTAAATATTTCTTGAGCACCCAATATATGTGTCTGCTGGTCTCCTCACAGGCATGTTTCAAAGCCTTAGGAATGTTCATGTACTTTATGATTTTACTTTTCATTTTGTCATCCCTATTTTCTATTTACTTATAATACCCACAGTTTCTGTCACACAACACAAATGTAGTTTTAAAAAAGTAGTTAAAAAAAGATAACATATTTAAATTAATTATTATTTATATTAATAATATGGTATTTGGGAAAACATTGTCCTCTACAGTTACACAAGATAAAAGGAAGTCCAGATAGAGTGTACTCAGCTATAGAACTTTACCTGTTTGTTCCACCCTGAATCTATCTATGTCTTGTCATCTATCAAAAGCACCATAACAGGTAGAAGAGTTAGTTTATTCCCTACAAGTGCCTTGCGAATGCTTGGCAATGAGAAATTAATTAGAGAAGATATAAGGGCCAATTGATTTTCTGGCCGCCAACTGTCCACTTTGCAGATTATTTATGGAAGCCAGAAAATAGAAAAAAGGCAAAGACGTGTGCCTGGGCTGGAAGGCAGCAAGGGGCTGCCCAGGAATTCAATTACAGTAATCCCTGCTGGCTCAGGATTTCCTTGCATCTTTGCCATGTCCTCCTCACCAAACCTGGGCCACCTGGGCCAAGAGACTGCGTGTAATGCATTAGCGTCCCAAAGACCTCTTTCTCCTGGTTTTGTATAGATTGTCAACATCTTCAGTAGTACAGAGAGAGATGTGAGAAAGTCAATTTTGAAAATAAAAATTCATATTACAAAAAGGCTGACTGGGCTTCCCTAGTGGCACAGTCCGCCTGCCGATGCAGGGGACACTGGTTCGTGCCCTGGTCCGGGAAGATCCCACATGCTGCGGAGCGGCTAGGCCCGTGAGCCATGGTCGCTGAGCCTGTGCGTCCGGAGCCTGTGCTCTGCAACGGGAGAGGCCACAACAGTGAGAGGCCCGCGTACCGCAAAAAAAAAAAAAAAAAAAAAAAAAAAAGGCTGACCAACGTGGCCCCAGACTGAAGGAAAAAAATCAAGAAAAGAAATTATTCTCAGAAATTACATTTACCCAAGTAAAGTATATTCAGGAAAAGACCTGCATGTCTCCCCAGGGTAGTCTCGTGTTGGTCCCTGACCCCAATTCTCCTAAACCAGGTGAAATTTAACTAATCGGTTAGAAATGCTTCTCATAATTCCTTTGTGTGGGTTCCTAATCATAGAGGCCTAGAATTTTAAGTTGGTTGAATATGTGATTTTATATTTTAGTTCAGATTTCATAGATGGGACACAGAGGCTTCGAGAAGGGAGCTGACAGCAACGTCAGAGCAGAACCACGACCAGAAGGAAAAGTTTTCAGACATCCGGTCTGTAACATGGGTCAAACTTATCTACTTTCCATCACTGTCCTGCCTCGTCAAGGAGAGCTATTCACATGCATTGCTTTTGGAGATTCTTGCCATCACCTATGACAAATGGTGTTTATAATGACATTTCCTTGCAGAAATGCCCCTCAAGAAAGCAGAAGGAACAGGAAGAGGAAGAGGAAAATCTTCCAAATGCACATGAAAAACTACTGCAAAGTAGTTGAGAAAAACATTTTTTCACTAAAGTAGGTTTTAAGCACTAATAGCTCATTCTTAATGAGATCCAGCTGATCCTAAACATTTTACAATTTCACTACATCATTTTCTAGTATCCTGTCACATGGATCAAGATGCATAATACAGCTACAAATTAAGTTCAATTCCTCAGTCAATTTTTAAAGGAGTGAAATTCAGCCACAATACTTCAGCTATCACTACTTATCCAAGAACTACTGGTATGGACTTGGCCTTCCATGTACTTTCTATGAGTAAGGATAGAAAGGACCCAAGAAAATGAAAGAGATTTCTGGAAGCAAAGGTAAGTAATGGATTTTCCATTTCCAGGGAGTTCATTCCTTAGGTATATAAGAATACATTTAAGTTATGACTACTCAAAATCCTATCTGATTTTTATGTTATTATCCATATTTAAGGTCTGGAGCATCTAAAAATAATATGTCTAACTGATGTGATCTGTCCTAGCAGAGTGATTGCCAGTGCTGGTTAAATCCTCCTGGTTCAGCTGCCTCTCCTTAAGTATCTGAATGGATACTTTTATTTCAAGACTTTATAATAATCACAACTAATAATTATTAAGCCCTAACTAGATGTCAGGTGCTCTTTTAAGCAAATAACATGTACTAATTCATTTAATTCTCAAACAAACCTCTGAGGTGAGTACTACTGTTATCCCCATTTTAAAGCTGAAGAAACAGGCAAGTGAGGCTAAGATACAGGTGGTCAAAGTCACACGGCATATAAAAGCTGGGAACTGAGCCCACGCCTGTGAAGAAACAAAACCTATTTACGAACAAATTATGTAGAGTTTATTCAAGAGTTAATTTAAGTGCACATGGGAATAGATAAGGATATGCAGTAAATTACTAAGAATTAACGTGGATAACCATGGTCTGGGTTTATTGTTAACTCCACCTCACTACAAAAGCTATGAGCAAAAATTGATTAGAAGCAGATCTTTATCCTGGACCACACCCCTGTCTTGCTGCCCGGTGCTGAGTGTCCCTTCTGCTTCCAGTAGCTCCACGTCTCACACTCAGCCATGCTGCCCTCGTTTGGATCATTCGGTGCCTTTTTTCATAACAAGTAAATATACTGCAAAGAGTTTTAACTCCTTTCTACTACTGCACCATTTCAGTCCTTAAAGCAGAGAGCTTTCTTGCCTTAACTATAAAAATTTCTTGTCCATGACACAAATGAACATATCTACAAAACAGAGACTCACAGACAGAGAACAGACTTGTGGTTGCCAAAGGGGAGTGGAGGTAGGGGAGGGAAGTATTGAGAGTTTAGGATTCGCAGGTACAAACTAGTATATACAGAATGGATAAACAACAAGGTCCTACTGTATAGCACAGGGAACTATATTCTATATCCTGTGATAGGGACTTCCCCGGTGGCACAGTGGTTAAGAATCCGCCTGCCAATGCAGGGGACATGGGTTCGAGCCCTGGTCCAGGAAGATCCCACATGCCGCGGGGCAACTAAGCCCGTGCACCACAACTTCTGAGCCTGTGCTCTAGAGCCCGCGTGCCTAGAGCCTGTGCTCCGCAACAAGCCACCGCAATGAGAAGCCCATGCACCGCAACAAAGAGTAGCCCCTGCTCACCACAACTAGAGAAAGCCTGCACACAGCAACGAAGACTCAATGCAGCCAAAAATTAAAAAAAAAACTAAATAAAATAAAATTTATTTTTAAAAATCCTGTGATAAACCATAATGGAAAAGAATATATGTATAACTGAGTCACTGCTGTACAGCAGAAATTAACACAACATTGTAAGTCAACTACACTTAAAATTTTAAAAATTAAAGATTTCCTGTGAATTTCTATTTCTCTAGCTATTTGTTGCTATCTTCACCAGCACTGAATGTGTAATTCCTTCCACTGGCATGCCCTCTGCAAATGCCTTCTGAGAAACTGTGGATATCCTCTGAATTGTATAGGTCTCCCTGGCTTTGATAGCACTTAGATGGGCATCTATAGGGCTGCCCATAGATCAAGAGTTTTTTAAACTGGAATGTTCATATGAATCACCTGCAGATCACATTAAAATGCAGACTCTGACTCAGTATTCTGGGGTAAGGCCTGAGATTCTGCATTTCTAACAGGTGATTTCTTCCAGGTGACATTTATGCTGCTTCAAAGACCACACTACAAGCAAGGACCTCACAGACTTTTCTCTTCTTTATCAGTTTCTTTTATCCCACTATTACTGCCCCAGTATCCTTCTTCCATCTCCTGCTTTAGCCACAACAGCTGGGTTATAGTATTTTCACGTGCAACAGATGTTGTCTCATCAGAGTTTTTTTTCCTGTTTCTATGGTCACCAACATGTATGTTTCTCTGTTCCCCTAAGAATATAATTGACCAAATCATCTAGAAATTTTCTCAAGGTAGTAATTCAGGGCAACTGAAAGAGTGAGGGAAAACATCACCAGTATTACCCTTAGAAATATTTAATTCATAAATGGATAGGCTTTGAAGTTACCCTCTTCTTAGCTCATATTTATTCTCTTCTAGCAGCTGAAAGTCTAACTTAGGAGGAAATGGAAAAGAGATGAGGAGGGCTTTGCCCAAGAGAGCTTTCATCAGTAAAGTACCAAAGTAATTACTGCACCTGACAAATTTCTACTCCTTGTTTTAACCCAGTTTTAATAAAAGAAAGATTCAACAGTGGTTTATATTACCTGGCATTGCCTTTAATTTCATCAAGCTCCAATATGAAGACTTGCCACGTTTACACTAAACTGCTTTTTCTCCTGAAGTTCATTTGTGAAGGCAGCTGCTGGGGCTTTAATCATCTTTTCTTCAATCTTTCATTTCTAACACACTGTGAGTGATAATGGCTCTCCCAGGCACCCCCCTGCAAACTAGGCAAATTCTCCTTCACGTCACTCCCAGGTAGTCAGTGGTAGAGAAAGCATCTACTAATTAAGAACTGAAAGGCCATTTCAAATGATCTGGCTATGAAGACTTAGCATTTCACATTCACGGCGGGCCACATCCAAACGTAAGGTCCTCCGACCTGCTGGACCAGATTATATTTCTCCGAGCTTAGGAACAGCAGGCAAACTCTTGGCATTTCAGAAGTTCTGTTGAAATCAAGGGTAATAAAACGCTGCTCATGTTTGAGAGCACAAAGCCCTTAGAATAAACTTGTCAGTATTACGCAGATCACAGGAGCTCAAATCTCGATCATGGAGGCCCTACTGTCCCAAGGAGCACTTTGGAAAACCTTCACAATGGTTTACGCCGCCAGGATAATTCTTTTAGCATTGATACTACTTAAAAAGTTCCTTTCATGGGCTTCCCTGGTGGTGCAGTGGTTGGGAGTTCGCCTGCCGATGCAGAGGACGTGGGTTTGTGCCCCGGTCCGGGAGGATCCCACATGCCGCGGAGCGGCTGGGCCCGTGAGCCATGGCCGCTGAGCCTGCGCGTCCGGAGACTGTGCTCCGCGGCGGAGAAGCCGCGGCAGTGAGAGGCCCGCGTACCGCAAAAAAAAAAAAAAAAAAAAAGTTCGTTTCCTATGACTTTCTCTAAAAACCTGTAGGCAGCAAGCTGTCGCATGATTTGAAGAGTGTTTAAAATTCAGTCTAGAAAAGTTCCGGTTCAAGATGGCAACATAAGAAAATCCTGAACTCACCTCCTCCCACAGACACACTGAGTCCACAGCTACATACGGAAAATTTTTCTCTTAAGAAAACCTAGGGCTTCCCTGGTGGCGCAGTTGAGAGCCCGCGTTCCGATGCGGGGGACGCGGGTTTGTGCCCCGGCCGGGGAGGATCCCACATGCCGCGGAGCGGCTGGGCCCGTGAGCCATGGCCGCTGAGCCTGCGCGTCCGGGGCCTGTGCTCCGCAACGGGAGAGGCCACAACAGTGAGAGGCCCGCGTACCGCAAAAAAAAAAAAAAAAAAGAAAGAAAGAAAACCTAAAGTCCAAGTCCGGCTGAATGACCACTACACATCTGGCAAACAAGAAGGAAACCACATGGAAATGGGCATACAATCTCGATATAAACGCCACCCTCAGCTCACCCCAGTGAGCCACAACCAGGAGAAAACTCAAAACCCGGAGCTTCTCCCCAAGAAGGAAAGAGTTTGAACCCCACATTGGACACCTTACCTTTTAGGTCCTGCACCTGAGAGACGAGCCCCCAAAAGCCCTAACTTTGAAAACCAACAGGGCTCACATCTTCAGACGCAGAGCTGTAGCTATCTGAGAGCCAGCTCTTACAGCAGCCCCGTGCTCAGATGTACCCGCCCCCGGGCCCAGCTCAGAGGCAGCCAATCAAGCCCTGATTTAACGTGAAGGAGGCTCACCTGCTTATATTAGTGTTGACCTGATTATATTAGTGTTGACCTGAGGGGCAGGCATCTAATTTAACACACACCTCTAGAAGCCTGCTGGAACATTCTCCAGGGATGGAGACTGGTGGGGCCATCTTCTCACTCTCCCTTTGCTGTGCTCCAGAGCACCAGTATCTCCCAGAAGGAGCTCTTTCCATGTGCCTGGTGCCCAGATCTCTGTGGCTGCCACCTGGGGCGGGGGATATCTCTTGACCACCTGGCTCTGGAGGCAAGTGGAGCTTGCATTCCTGGTCCCCTGGGACTGTAAAAATCAGTGTCACCCAGAAAGGAGCTCATACCCCAATTTTTGCAGCTGATGCCAGAGTACACATCTCCAGCACCTGGCTCTGGCAGGCAGTGGCGCTTACACTTGTGGGTCTCACACAACCAAAGGAGAAAGAATTCTTAAGCAGCTACCACCCCCGGGGCACAGCAAGAGGCAACAGACCCAGAAGCCTATCTTTCTGTGAAGAAGACCTATTAGCTTATCATCATGGCTGTGGCCTGAGGGGCAAGCTTCTAATTAAACACACATCTAGGGGTTGACTGTAATCCTTTTCAGAGGCCTTGGAGGGCAGGCACTGTCTTCATGCTCTCCCTCTGCTGCCCTCCAGAGAGCCGGTGTCTCCTGGAAGGAAGCTTTACACTTGGCTACTGCCTTGGTTTTTGTATCTGGCGCCCCAGTTTTTGCAGTTGCTGCCTAGGGGATGCCCCTTGATTGCCTGGCTCTGGTGGACAGGGGGACTTGCATTTGTGGATCCTACGGGATTGTAGCAAATCAGAGAGATGGTTCTTGGCAGGCTGCCAGCCCAGGGACTGAGCCGGAGGCAGACTGATGCACATACCCCAGTCATCTGTGAAGGAGGCTTCTTGGCTTATCCTGGAGCTCCAGCCTGAGGGGCAGGCTTCAGGTTCAGCACACATGTAGTGGATTACGGAGCTGCTCTCCGTAATTACGGAATGAGGAATGCAGGCTGTGGATGCCATCTTGGCACTCTCCCTCTGCCTCGTTCCAGTTCACCAGTATTTCCCAGAAAGAGCTTATATACTTGTTTGGAGCCCTGATTTTTGTGACTGCCAGGTCACCTGGCCAGCAGAGCTTACACTTATGGTCCTACAAAAAATGTATCTGTGTACGTTTTCATACTTTAAAAAGCCACTGCCTGAGGGTCTGGCTTCTAAACAGCCTGAATCTAGGGGCTGAGATCCTCCCATTAGGGATGCTGACTGGTCTTGGCACATTCTCAATTACTGGGAGTTATTAAAAATATAATGGGCTGCTTGCATAAGCACAAAGGTTTGAGAGACAAAAAAGCATTGGGGCAGGGTTGAACAACAAGCTTCATCTCCTACACAAGGCCACTCCTTCAAGGCTGAGAGAGGCGATTGTTTCATCTACTGTCCAGAAACCAAAACAGAGTGTCAAGAAAATGAAGAAACAGAGGTGTATGTTCCAAATGAAAGAACAAGATAAAACCTCAGGAAAAAAAAAAGCCTTAATGAAATGGAGGTAATAGGAGAAGAACAACAGGATAAGCATCTCCAAATAAGGGGTGAAAGTGACAGTGGCCAGCTGATAAGAACCATCCTTCTTGACAATTTCCTCTTTATCCCCATCTGGAATGTGGGTAGTCAATGTCCTGGGAGAGAACTGGACCTGGGACAGGATTATAAGGGAGGATCCTGGGACAATGAAAAACCCCGATCAAACTTCTACTTCTTTGAGACCAGCTTGAGGTACCATCTGGTCTGCTTTCCTGGGGGCTCTCTGGCTTCCACAAAGGAGAGCCAGGTGTGTCATAAGGAGGAGTGGAGGGGAGTTTTATAACGATAAAGGAGTCACTCCAACAAGAGGATATAACATATGTAAATATATATGCACCCAACACAGAAGCACTTAAATATATAAAGCAAACATTAACAGACCTAAAGAGAGAAACAGACAGCAATACCATGGTAGGGAATTTTAAAACCCCACTTACATCAATGGATAGATCATTCACACAGAAAATCAATAAGGGAACATCAGCCTTAAATGACACATTAGACCAAATGAACTTAACAGGTATATATAGAAAATTCCATACAAAAGCAACAAAATACACACTCTTCTCAAGTACACATGAAACATTTTCCAGGATAGATAATATGTTAGGCCAAAAAACAAGTCTTTTTTAATTTATTTATTTTATTTTATTTTATTTATTTATTTTTGGCTGTGTTGGGTCTTCATTTCTGTGTGAGGGCTTTCCCTAGTTGCGGCGAGCAGGGCCCACTCTTCATCGCGGTGCACAGGCCTTTCAGTGTCGCGGCCCCTCTTGTTGCAGAGCACAGGCTCCAGACACGCAGGCTCAGTAGTTGTGGCTCACGGGCCTAGTTGCTCCGCGGCATGTGGGATCTTCCTAGACCAGGGCTCGAACCCGTGTCCCCTGCACTAGCAGGCAGATTCTCAACCACTGTGACACCAGGAAAGCCCCCAAAAAACAAGTCTTAATAAATTTAAGAGGACTGGAATCATATCAAGTACCTTTTTTCCAGGTACAATGGTATGAAACCAAAATTAATTACATGAAGAAAGCTGGAAAATTCAAAACTATGTGGCGATTAAACAACATGCTACTAAAACACCAATGGGTCGGGGCTCCGGCTCCGCCTCCCGCTTCAGCTCCAGCTCCTGCTCAGCCCAAAGAGCCTCCACCGGCCTCTGCTTTAGGAAAATCAGTCCCTCCTTATGCTTCAGCCTGCAAGGGACCAGAAGACCATAAAGGTTTAGGAATAAAAATGAAACCCAACACCCACAGGAATAAAAGTCTCAATGTCCATCCAGTCATAAAACCCAGTGGAGGTGCTGGGGAAACTGCCCAAAGGAGACAGCATTACAGACAGAAAAGAGAAGGACAACTAAAAAATCCACCTACTGGGAAGCGCTTGTAAAAATCGGCTATTTTTAGAGTTGCGAAAACTAGCCTAGTGCTAGTGAGAGAGGAGGCCAGCAGCTGAGATGTCGGGCAAGTGCTACCAGACTCCATCAGTCCACAGGTCTCTCCCCCAACACCCGCAGCAGGCAAGGTGCTTCTCCTCCCTCCTGCTTGGCCTGACTGAACCCCGTTTCTCTCAACGGTCATTTTTGGGGGTTGATTACAAAGCACACGTCATGGATTCTAGATTTTTAAACGTTAAAAACTTTCCCCTAAGAGAGAACAACAGACCTTAAAGATGATCTCTTTTCACTCTTTCGATTTAATAATATATACCTTTTGACATTTCTCAAGAAAGAGCCTACAGACCAGATATTGTGTCAGGCCTATCTTTCCAGGTAGCATCTAATTGAATTCAATCAGCAGCCGAGTTTGTCATCCTAACAACATCCTATGTCGTTAGAACCTCACAATTACAAAGTGCTTCCACATCAATGATATCATTTGCTTCTCACAGTAAACCTTAAGGAAGGAAAGGGAGGTAATGTTACCCCCACTTTACAGATCAGTAAATTGAGACATACTGCCACTTTGTCTGGCTTATTGGATTAGACAGCAGCTTCCTTGGAAGGCACAGAGGGACTGACTCTGAGGGGGGGGTGCATAGTAAAGTTTCAGATCGTGGCAGCAACGTGTCTCTGCAAAACAGGGTCCTGAAAAGGGGGTTTTCGGGTAAGGATGTGGTAATGAAATACTAGAGCGGGAAGACAAACACTACTTAGGTCACGCTGTTGCCTATGGAGAGCTCTGGGTGAATGGCTTCCTTCCCTAACTCTCTGCTTTCTCAGTCCTATCCATTCTTCAAAGCCAAACCCAAATCCCACAGATCCAGGAGCCGTTCTTGAGTATCTAGCACAGAGAAACCATAATAACGACACCTTAAGATTTCCATGTGCCTTAGCTCCTTACATCATGATAAGCTTTCGAGGTAGGCTTCGTAGTCCGTTTTACAAATGAGGAAAGTGAAGCTCAGAGGGGTTCAGTAACTTTTCAAGCTGACACAGCTAATAAGCCGCAAAGTCTGGATTTCAAACTGCATCCCATCACAGCGGCCTCACCTTCCTGTACATGTATCACATCTTGTATATTGCCTGCCCACGTGTCCCTTAGTTCATCAGCCTTTTGTTGTAAGTTCTTTGAGGGCAGAGAGCAAGCCTTATACTTCTTTGTAACCACCCCCTCCCATACTTAGCAGAGCCCCATGTACACAGTAGGTTCTCAATAAGCATCATATGTTAAATATCTATTTGGTAGGAACAGTAGTTACGGGATTTTTTTGGTACTCTGAATGTCAGGGTCTCTGCTGTATATAATTAAAACAAGAGTGAACATGGGAAAAAAAAGCACAAAACAACCAATGGGTCAAAGAAGAAATCAAGAGAGAAATTTTAAAATACCTTGAGACAAACAAAAATGGAAATATACCAAAATTTGGGGGATGCAGCAAAAGCAGTTCTAAGAGAGAAGTTCATAACAATAAATACCTACCTCAAGAAACTTTACACTTCAAGGAAGTAGAAAAAGAAGAACAAATGAAGCTCAAAGTTAGTAGAAGTAAGGAAATCACAAAGATTACAGCGGAAACAGAGACCAAAAAGACAATACAGAAGTTCAGTGAAACTTAGAGCTGGTTCTTTGAAAAGATAAACAAAATTGACAAGTCTTTAGCTAGAGTTACCAAGAAAAAAGGGAGAACTCAAATAAATAAAACAGAACTAGAGGAGGAAATATCACAAATGGTACAACATAAATACAAAGGATCATAAGAGACTACTATGAAAAATTATACACCAAGAAATTGGACAACCTAGAAGAAATAAAAATTCCCAGAAATATACAACTATGAAGAGAGAATCATGATTAAGTAGAAAATAGGAACAGACCAATTACTAGTAAGAAGACTGAATCAGTAATCTAAAAGGAGGTCAACATCATTAGTCATCAGGGAAATGCAAATCAAAACCACAATGTGATATCACTTCACACCTGTTAGGATGGCTATTATCAACAAGCCAAGAAATAACAAGTATTGGTGAGGATGTGGAGAAAAGGGAACCCTTGTGCACTGTTGGTAAGAATATAAACTGGTGCAGCCACTGTGGAAAACATTATGGAGGTTCTGCAAAAAATTAAAACTATAACTACCATATGACCCAGTAATTCTACTTCTGGGTATTTATCCAAAGAAAACAAAAACACTAACTCAAAAATACATATGCACCCCCATATTCACCACAGCATTATTTTACAATAGCCAAGATATGGAAACAACAGAAGTGTCTATCAATGGATGAATGAATAAAGAATTTTATATACATTATATATACACACACACACATACACACACGATGGAATATTACTCAGCCATAAAACGAATGAAATCTTGGGCTTCCCTGGTGGTGAAGTGGTTGAGAATCTGCCTGCTGATGCAGGGGACATGGGTTCGTGCCCCGGTCCGGGAAGATCCCACATGCCGCAGAGCGGCTGGGCCTGTGAGCCACGGCTGCTGGGCCTGCACATCCGGAGCCTGTGGTCTGCAATGGGAGAGGCCACAACGGTGAGAGGCCCGTGTACCGCAAAAAAAAAAAAAAAAAAAAGAAATCTTGCCATTTGCAACAACATGGGTGGACAGCATGATGCTAAGTGAAATAAGTCAGACAGAGATTGACAAATACCGTTTGACCTCTCTTATATGTGGACCCTAAAACAAACAAACAAAACACAAAACAAGCTCAGATACAGGAAACAGATTAGTGATTGCCAGAGGCAGGGGTGGGGTGGTAGGAGAAATGAGTGAAGGGGGTACACATTTATTTTTAAATGTTTTTAAATTTAAACAAAGAATCTGTGTTACAGATCTATGACATAACTTCATTAAAGGAAAGGGGGGAAATTTATCTGAAAATGAGTAGACATTATAAGACTGAGGACTAAAGGAACTATATGAATAAGCACTCTTCTCTAGTTAATAAAGAGGTTTCCCTCAGTTCTCAATTCTGATACCCCTATACACGTGTACTGGGTTTGAGCAAATAATCAAAGAGATGATGAATAATGGTTAAAAAAAAAAGAAGAGACAAATTTTTAAAAAATAAAATACTGTTAATTCTGTGGAGGTTTATTAATAAAAAATAATGTTTAAAGGGGGCAATGTTGCTCATTCTGGTTCTGAATGAGTCCTTCCTCTCTATAAAAAGCAACAAACTTTGTGACTATATAGTGATTGCTCCCTGCCCCCAGGTGCCAGGGCTGGGGGCTGCAGGATTCAGGGCACTGCAGGCCTTTTCTTCTTTGTCACACAGCCTCTCTTGCATCTTCTCTTCCCTCAGTTTCCATTACCTCTCTCTTTCCTGGTTATCTTCACTTTTCTCTAACTGCTCTTTCTCAGGTCCTCTGCCAGTGCCTGGTCTGTTTCCCCAGAGCTTTGTCCTTCACTCTCCCATTGTGCAGATTCCCCAAGGGACATCTTCTAAACCCAAGACGCCCATGTCGTCCACCCTGTATGTTGAAGACCCCTACTTACATCTACAGGCTGCCCTCTCTGCTGAGCTCCAGAACTGGACCCCCAATATATTTAATCACAGGTGTTTATAAAGTTTCTACTATGTATGACATAACTGGGTAGAGGATATCTATACCTGTTTAGATAATTCAAATTTGACATATTAGAAACTGAATAGATCATCTTCTCTGTTTCTGAATGGCATCGTCAATCACCCAAGCCAGAGAGGGAAAGTGAGAGAGAGAGAGAGAGAGAAGGAAGGAGAAGGAGGGAGATGGAGGGAGGGAGGGAGGAAGGAAGGAAGGAGGAAGGAGAGGAGGGAGGGAGTGAAGAAGGAAGGGGAAAGGGGGAGGGAGGGAGGGAAGGAGGGAAAGAAAGGAAGCAAGCTCAGTGCTCAGCCTAGTTTGTGGTCAAGAGGTTACAAAATTTATACTGCGGAAGTATAAGTCAGTAATTGAAATGCAATTGAGATATGGCATCCATGATGTCTATGGAATAAAAACACTCAAAAGTACCTAATTCCAAAAATGCTAGGACATTTCTAACATACACATCAGAGAACTGTTCAGATGAGGTCAAGAAGCTCAACAGTTGGTATTCAACATACCAACTTGGCCAAATGCATCTGTCAGTGTGACCTGAATTGCCTTGGGTTTCACCTATTTGTGGGCGTAAATAGAGTTCGAGAAATGGTATCAAGCAAAAATTTCCTGGTTTATAGTTCTGTCTTGTTGTAGCATTTTGGTCCCTAAGTACACACACACTGAGCATCCTCAGAGATGTCTGCATGGGTTTCAAAAACATGTTCCATTTGTTCTTCCACTTTGGCAGCCACTGGAATGTCAGGTGTCAGCTAAGGTATCCGAGGATGGCTCTGTCACACTGACACTGCTGTGTGCCCTCCATGAAAGAGCCATATTCTCTAGTCTGCCAGGAAACCTGCAAGAGTGGTTCACACCCTGAAGATGGCAGGACAGCCCTGTGCGCCTTTCACTCTCCTTAGGGCCGTGCTCCATGTAGAAACACAGAGATGCTCCTCTTTCCTTGGGACACAAACCTAGTGCAAGGGGCTGAACAGAGGAATAGTACCTTCTTGCCTCCTTCATTTCTCCGTCTCTGCATCCAAGTATTTGAATCAAAATTATTCCAAAATTCAAACTATTTTTTGAAATGCTTATATGTCATGTTGGGCCTGATACTTATAAAGTGGATAAAAGGTCTCTTCTAAGAGCTTCAGTGTTGAGAGAGAGCACCAGAATGGTAAGTCAGCTATAGACGCAGCGACTACGTTTTCAAGGTTTAGTGGACAGTTCCTATTTCAAGTAGTCTGCTCCATAAATACACTTGTCTTCAGACAATGTGAAAATAAAATGACTGGAATACTGTGGAGCAAGGAGTACAGTAAGGCGCAGCAGGGTTTCATGAATTAACTATGCAGTAAGGACCTAGAGGTTTTTTTAACCATTTTTCTTTTCCTTTCCATATATGAAAATAAATTGCTAAAGAAGATGAACTTCTGGGACTTCCCTGGTGGCACAGTGTTTAAGAATCCACCTGCCAATGCAGGGTACATGGGCTCGAGCCCTGGTCCAGGAAGATCCCACATGCCACAGAGCAACTAAGCCCGTGTGTCATAACTGCTGAGCTTGTACTATAGAGCCCGCGAGCCACAACTACTGAGCCTGCGTACCACAACTACTGAAGCCTGTACGCCCTAGAGCCCATGCTCTGCAACAAGAGAAGCCACTGCAGTGAGAAGCCCATGCACCACAACGAAGAGTAGCCCCCACTCGCCGCAACTACAGAAAGACCATGCGCAGCAACGAAGACCCAATGCAGCCAAAAAAAATAAAATATAAATTAAAAAAAAAAGAATATGAACTTCTAAGTGCCATTTCAGGCAAAGGCACTATACATTCTCATGTGTGAATTTGATAGTAAATGCATCCTATACTTAAATTCTTTCCTGGAGAACTGAACACAACTCTATACCCATACAAATCTAAGGTTGAGAGCAGTTCGGACATAACCTGGGCTAAGCGGGTGTAGCCTTTCTTCCATGCGCGGACTGGCCACACATCCAGGAGGAGAAGGGGGTATAGGATGCTGGTGGAGGAGGTGGCAGCTCTCTTTCCTCCCCAAGACAGAGGGGGTTTACTGATGACATGGACTCTTCTACGACAGAGTTCTCCACATTTTCTATAAGGTACTTAGCGATTAAATGAGACAAAATGTAAACATTTCTTTGGCCCTAATTATATGTATCTTTAAACAAATCCCCAAGAAACAAACAAGACCCTTCAGGGAGCAAATACTCCCCTCACAGCACACTTTGTGATCCTCATACGTAGTGAATTCAGTATTAACGTTTGACATTTATTGCTGATTAGAGAAACGTGAGTAAGGAGACTACAAAAATAAACAAAATATATCCAACAGTTCTCAAGGATGGGGGGCATAAGAACCAGCTGGGGAATTTGTAGGAATGGAGATTATTGGCCTTGCTGTGGCTTCAATCACTATTTGCAATTATTATATATATTATAATTCTATGCATCCATGCCTTTGCCACGTGACCTAGAACCCTGCCCTCTGTGTTCATGTTGAGCTTGGCCCTGCAACTTGCCAATGAACCATAGGTGTAAGAGACAGTGTGAGATTTCAGGGCTGAGAACTACAGCCGGGTCACGGGTTTCAATTTGCTCTCTTGCAGTCCAGCCATTTGCTATATGAAGAGCAGACCCTGGATGGCTACTGGTCCAAGCAGATGAGAAACTCGTGGAGCAAACCCAAACGCAACCCAAACTACAGCCCATAGCCTGGAACCCAGAGTCCAGCCTCACCAAAGTGCATCAGACCCACAGACCCCTGAGCAAGTTTGGTGGGATGCTTGGAATGCAACACTGTCACAGAAATAGTTGAGCAATACACTCCACAACCCAAACCTACATAAGACATATATGGTCCTCCACCCCGAATGGCTGAATCCATGGAATATGATTGGAATTCATTTATGATCTACCTAAAATAGCCTAGAAGCATTTTTTAAAATTTATGCAGCAGTGGGTAATACCTACTTTAATTCTACTGCACAAACTTACAGATTGGTACAGAAATTTACTGTACGACTAGTTATTTCCACTTTGTGCCAGTATATAAATTCTCTTCATCTCTCCATTGCTAGCTCATTATGAGATTACATGATCACTTCACACATCAATTCTTCAAAGGGGGCAATTTCAATTACATGGAAGCCTCCCAACATTGTCATTAACAAGGAAACATAGTAGGCGGCAAAATCCTGGGCTAGATGTTCATACACAAGAACTAATGATTACCTCCACAGTCCACATTTCCTTAATTATAACATCAATTCAGTAAAGTTAAAGCTTTGTCAGCCATCTCGGAGCTTGATAGGTTTATGTGTTTATGGGGAGAAGGAATCCGTATCATTCAAAATTGATATGTTGTACAAGGGAAGGTTACCATCAGAGCAGAATGAAACAGATTGCACTGCAGTCTTTCTTTTTAAAATAACAAATTCTCCCAAAAGAGAGGAAATAAATAGAAGGGCAAATCATCTCTGTTGCTACATTGTTTCTAAATTCTGCACTCTCGTGATGCCCAGAAAAGAATTCACTCTACAGAGTGTATACTCAAACATGAAGCAGCTTGACAATTGCATAAATTAATGAAAACTCTCCACCAAGAAGAGATCTAACTCAATGATGTCTCAAAACAATGTCTAATTTTTTTGCAGCACCCAGATGAGATGTAACAAATAATTTCAGCTAGTGTTTCTTGGGCTAGATGTGACAAGTTATGACCTAAATGAAAGAAATACTCTTGTTTTCTGTGATTATTTCTCCTCTGAAGAATAAAATAAATCTAATATAGATATTTTGCAAGATACACTATTAAGCTGGCCTCAGTACAGCCCTATAAAATGGAGAGGGTTGGCCTGTGGGGCTGGAACGTGTGGAGGAGGTGGGAGTGAGTGAAAAAGAGAGAGGAAATACATCCTACTGAGAATGATGCAGGCAAAGAAATTACCCTGTCTTTTCATGTTAGTTCCAGGTGACCCTGTCCCTCAACCGACCTATATTTCCTTTCCAGGTTTGTAAAGGGAGTGGGGAAGGAGAGATATATTTGCCAGGGAAAGTATTCTAGCTAAAGTAGTACTAGATAGTACAGTTCAATGGAAAATGATATCAGCCTGGGTCTGAGGAGTCTTGATTCCTGTTGTAGCTTCACCACTGATTTTCTCTGTAGCATTGGAAATGCCCCAGCCCCTCTGGCTCTCCATTTTATCACCTGTAAAATGGATCATCTCTAAACTACTGCTCTCCAGTGAATGTAGATAACTAGCACAAAAAGATTTACAGACAATGCTATGCAAAGAATATTATTCTAGCTAAGTGATGCTCACCAAAAGAAAACTGTGTCCACCTCTCTATTTATGATTTGATCATATATTTTTAGTAATAAGGTCATAAGTAATACTGGCCAAAAGGCAAATGAGTCACTCTAAATGTTTCTAGCTAACGCTTATTACAATCAATTTTTCAGGAAGGAAACATCAAACAAGTTTCACCATCTGTCTCAATTCCCCTTTCTAGAGTCATTAGCCCACACTTTCCGCCATCTTTCTAGTTACAACATGCCACTGTCACACCTCAACTAGTATGTTTCATGCTAGTTTCTCTGCCTAGAGCCCTTCTCCATAATAGCCCTTGACAAAAGATCTATGGAGGGGATGCCTCATTCTCCAACCCCACACAATCCTAGAATGTGTTTCTTATGTCTGACTTTCCCCGTCTCCCCAGATTCTTTCCCAGCTTCTCCTGCACTATCCTCTTTTAGCCTTCCTCGAGGTGTCACCAGCCCTCCCCCAGGACACACCAAACTAGCCCCTTGCTGTCCACCCCCGGAATGACAGAGCCCATTCCATGTCCTCTGTATAGAACTGTCTTTGGATTCAGCTGGTACTCATGGAGGTTTCTGCAGACTTAGTCTGGAAGGAAGAACGTATACTTCGTGGGAGGAAGGGTGCAATTAGCTCTGCTCATCTCTCTACACCAGCATTACTGGGTTGGGGGCAGTGGTTCCTCTAACTGCAAATGCAGCTGGTCTCCATTATAAGTCATCACGTTCTGGAGGTCACCTGGGCCTGTGTATCTGAAGACTGCCCTCTCTACCCGCACTCAACCTAGGAAGCAACTCATAATACTGCTTTTGTAAGGCCAACTCTAACCCAAAGCCCAGATAACTCCCCCAGCCACGTTATCCTGAAAGTGCTCTTGCTGCTTTCCTGGGTCAGTTGTCACTTGACAGAAACCCATATTTACTCCTGGAGGCAACTAAGATGCTGACTGGTGCCCTCTCTGATCACCAAATTTCTGCCCTTGTCGTGGGAGGCAGGAGCTTCAGTGCTTTCCACGAATGAACAATGTGTGTGTTTCATAAGGAAGCATATGACTAAAGTTACTTGCACGTATAAACAAATTCCCCCCAAAGACCTAAAATGGAAAAAAAAAACCTGTTTGTGAATTCTCACAAGTGTACTTGATGAATTGAGAGTCCCAGTGGGTTTAGCAAGCGTGTGAGGGTCTCAGGAGAGTCTGAATAATGTGTTTCACCTTATTTGACTCTTTCCCATCAAATTAATAGAGGATTAATTTAGATGTCAAAAAACATAATTGAAATATTCTTATGCATAGAATGATCTACTAAAAACAAATTCATTGCTACATCATGCAAGTCTGAGATAGGCAAATTTACAACTTTTCTATAGGACCTGTGCACATTTTTATAAAAGACAAAGCAGATGAAGAGTATTTTTCTCATAGAAGGGAAATAGATTGTTTAAACACTGACATTTGTAAGCACTCCGTACTTCACAGATATGCAAATCCAGGCTCAATGGTGAAGAGTTAGTTATTCTATTAATATCCCTGTTATATTTACTTTTCTAACTTTATAATTTTGTTTCTTTTTTTTTGACTACAAAATATCGAACCCTTGAAATCCCAAAATACCAGAATCAGTAAGTGCCCTGGATCTTGCTGAACTTGTTTTTAATGCAGAGGAACAGAACAAATCTGAGATAAAACCCTCCAACCCAGGCTTGACTGTTACCAACTTTGCCACTGACCCAACGTGTGACCTGGGGCACATCACTTATCCTCTTGGTGCCGTGTTCCTTCACCTGGAAAATGAAGGTACCATAATAAGGGCTCACTGCCTCACAGGGCTGCAAGGAAGAGTCATGATTAATTCATTTCCCACACTCCAAACGAGAATCATACAGCACAGTAATAAAATACAGGCAATGAAGACACAGGTGTTTTAGGATTCTTAAGTTAATGAGATAAAGTATTACTTAGCTTTCAGATGCAATGGCAGACATATTTCAAATCTTGGGTATTATTTACCTTTAAACTGGAAAGAATATTCTCATGGAGAGAGTGGTGGGTGGGGCCTCTGGGGAAACTTGGGACCTCGGGTCCATGGCCATCTCATCATGCACCGACTGCCTGAGCTCAAGAAACTCTCTTGCTAATCTTTCGTTTTCCCATCACCAAAACGAGGAATCAGATTCCCTGTCCCTAAGTTCCCTGCCAAGCCAGACATTCAAGGATGTCTATCATATTCTTTTTTTCTATAAACAGAAATATAAATTGTTTCATTTTAAAGAATGTCTACATGCGTATGATGGAGTCACTTTGCTGCACAACAGAGATTGGAACGGTGCTGTAAATCAACTACACTTCAATTAAAAAAAGAGAGAAATTGCTTCATTTTACCTTACAGATCACTTTTTGCTGGTCAGATTTCCAATGGTAGCCCAGAATTATTTCTATATACACTAAGCTGGGAAACAAAACATTCACTTTGTTTTTCTCATTATAAAATAAATTCCACAATAAAAATATATGGAAATGTATTTAGACAGAGATAGTAACACATTATCTTACTTCTCTTGTGAAAACAATTTGGTTACAGTTTCCTTCATAGTTTTATAAGGAGTTATTATAAGGATTTTCCTTCATAGTTTTATAAGTATTATTTTTACTATTAATATTGGAATAAAAACAGGTTTACATGAAATACACTTACTACAAAATTGCCTTTGTGTTTAAAAATTCTTCCCAGTCAGCAAGTATAAACCTATTGCATTCTTTCTCCTCAACCGCATTAGATTCCTCTATGAGTCTGTACCAGAATATGGGCATCCTTTTAATAAATTTTTTTGTCTAATTTCCCCAGTCACAAATGTCCTGTTCAGAAAACACATAGTATCTCTGTACATGTAAATGACTATTGTAGAATAATTAAACCAAGATAGCAACTTAACAATCATATTTTAGGTTGTGTTTTGGTTTATTAATAAATCAACATGTCAGTATCCACCATTTAGTCAAATATGGCTCAACACACTGTCCTGAAAGGCAAGTGAGGGGTACACAGAATGTAAGTTTTATATATGATAAAAACTTAATTAGCCATTTGCCTCAAAATGATTATATCTCTATTAAAATATCTGCTCCTTTGTTTGCTATAAGTATTCATTTAGATATATAAAATATACTAAGCAGCATGTTGTTTGCATCCCATCAAGCAAATTCATTGAGGTGTGAGGGCTATATAAGCAGTGGAGCGGAAGACCATGCTATTACATGGATAAATGCTCCCGAGTTACTGAAGCAAGACAAAAACAATCTTGGGAACATGGATTTTGGAATATGCTGAAGCAGCCATGTTTGGGGGGATGGGGAAAAAAAGGGGATTGCTCATAAATAGGAAAAATACCGATGTCATGATATTCCATAAAATTGAGTGTGCTTAGTCTGATTCAGACAAATTGTTACTGTTATGCTATCTGCCTATCAGATATTTTAAATTCATCAAGAAGCCACGGTCAGTTAAGAGACCTCCATAATGGAACGTTTTATAAGATGACTTTCTTTTAATCACCCAAAGGTCTAATAGAGTGGTTGGTCTGCTTCCCTAATAAAATTTAAATAGCTTGCCACGGGTCAAAGTGAAGTTGGCCATCCTACAAGGAGTTCATCTGTGACATCCATAATAGCTGCCCAGTCTCAAGGGACTATTTGAGGTTACTGCTTCTGTCAGAAAGTAAATAATTACACACACACACACACACACACATGCATGCACATGCACTGCAAGCAGCAGTTTCCTAGCCAAACAAATTTCAATCCATAGTCTGTGACTTTGCCTTATTAAGGCCTGAGAGAGTAGCACAACCTCGCTCTACATCCTCCTGGCCTGGCACACCTCATGATTCCTTCCTCACCTACTGCAGAGGTCAGAGTTTCCCTGTGGGAAGCATCACAGCCAGAGACCAGCAGCTCAGGACCTCTCTGCAGGCCCCATTCTTATCCCTTGGGCTATGGCCTTGACTCTCTAGTGGTCCTGTAGCCTACCTCCCATTTCCTATCCCTCTGCTTCATCCATGCCTCTGCTGTACTTTCTGCTTGGCTTTTAGTGGTGTCTTCAGCCTTGAATTCTCAGGAATTAATCCCTCCGGCCCATTCTCCAATGCTGAGCCCAGATCCCAGGGCCTAAGGCCCTTATCTGGGAGAAGATTGAACTTACACAGTTGATATGCCTTTAATTGGTAATCACACATGGCGCATGTGTGCAAGGGTACACACACATATGCACACATGTTAATAAATGTATCTAACCACGTATGGGTGAGCCTTCCCAGTTACTCTTACAAGTAAAGCTCAAAAGACTTCCCAGGACTTGGCTTCTCTCCCTCCATATCTTCGATCTGTTTTCTCTTTCTGCATAACCTTACTGTGCACACGGTAGTAAGGTGAGATGGCCATGGCCGCTCTAGTCCTTCAAGTTCAAGCCCAGCAAAAACAGTCTCTGCCCCATCCCTGAATTCTCAGGCACACATTTGATTGTACTTTACTGGCTTTCAATCTGTCTCGTGACATTCCCTGAACCAACTGTAGTGGCCAGAAAATTATAAACACTGATGCCTTCCAAATTCATCTGAAACACAGGTTAAAGATTGGAGAGAATCTCCAGGGAGTCTCTAGATTTACTGCTGGAAGAAGAGAGAGTGAATGTTGGGGTGAATGATCAAGTACCTGGATGTTAAGATAACCAATTGCTTCATATTTTTCTGCCAGTTATAGAAATTCAGAAGCAGTTCAATCAAGAGTTTCTAACGACTCACAGACTCAGACAGTAGGAAGCCTTAGCAATCATGTAGCTCCTGGCTATTCAAAATATGCTTCCTGGACCAGCAACAACAGCATCACCAAGAAGCTTGTTAGAGTTACAGCACTTCAGACTCCCTGGACCTGTTGAATCAGAATCTGCATTTTAACAGTCTCCAGTATGTACAGTAAAGTTGAAAATTAATGATCCAAACTTAACTCTAAGTTTACAGATATGGAACCTGGGATGAGGCAAATGAAGATCCTTGGTTGAAGTCATACAGCCAGTGAGTGGGAAATAGAATCCAGGTCTCTTGCCATTCGTGGAAGGCTTTACTCCAAGTTGACACTACTTTGCATAGTCAACTTTTCAACCAACCACAATTATGTTTTTAATTATGTGCTTGTTTTAAAACATACAGGGGCTTCCCTGGTAGCACAGTGGTTAAGAATCCGCTGCCAATGCAGGGGACTCGGGTTCGAACCCTGGTCCGGGAAGATCCCACATGCAGCGGAGCAACTAAACCTGTATGCCACAACTACTGAGCCTGTGATCTAGACCCTGCGAGCCACAACTACTGAGCCTGTGTGCCACAACTACTGAAGCCCACGTGCCTAGAGCCCATGCTCCACAACAAAAGTAGCCACCGCAATGAGAAGCCCCTGCACCACAATGAAGAGTAGCCCCTGCTCACTGCGAATAGAGAAAGCCCACGTGCAGCAACGAAGACCCAACACAGCTGAAAATAAATAAATAAAATAAAATAAATTTTTAAATAAATAAATAAAACATACATATCAGGATAGAAGTCAGCATAGCATAATGGTTCAGAAGTAGAACTCTGCAGCCAAAGAGGCCTGGATTCTAATCTCACCTCTAGCATTTTCTACCTCAGAAATTTAGGAAAGTTATTTGTTGTGAAATTCAATTTCTCAGTTACCTACATTATAGAATTATTATAGGAATTGAAAAAGACAGGCATCTATGTATATTATAGATATTAAAAACTTAATCAGTATTTTGAGCACATGGAGCTTAAAAAATATTATTTTTATCATTACTTTTCATAGAATAAATTTTTCCACCCATTTCTTCTTTTCATCTCTATCTTCTCAGGCATCAGTAATACAAAGGTGGATAAAAATGAGTGTCTGCCATCGTGGAGACTATATTCTATCAGACGAGATAGAATAGCAACAAACTGGGCTGTGACAAATTCAAAGCCATCAGCATGCACGAAGTGCCACCAAACCACAGAGAAGGAGCAATTAACTTTGCCTAGCAAAGGAGAACAAGCTCCTCAGAAAAAAGTCATATAGTCTGCACCTGGAGGGGGCCTGGGCATTCATCAAGGTATTCCATTAAATTTAGTTTTTGAGGAATTAACATGTGTGTGGTGTTGACAGTTGAGGGCATTAAAAAATAAATAAGATAACGCCCCCAACAGCATCATAGGATCATAAAATGCTGACGGAGGCTGCGAGCCTCAGCCAACATCTCCCCCAGGCCCTTGCCGTTAAGTAGGGCTGTGAAACGAGCTGTGTAACGAAGCAGGGGTAGAGTGTTGTGTGTCCAATCCAGAGCAGAGTGTAGAAGAGAGGGCCCAAGAACACACATTCCACGTGGTGCAGTTACAAGATGGTGGAGCTTTGTGAGAGCTCCTTGACAGAGTCCCCGGCTGCCCAAGTTAGTCATGCTGTGTGGGTGAGAAATATACTTCGGTGGGGACAAACTGCTTTGACTTAGGGGTTGCTTGTTACCATAGCATAACCCAGAACACCTGACTCACGTGGGATGATAACGGTTCATGGAGGGTAACTCCTGATTTTAAAGTGAAGTAAACCATAGCTTCTTCAGAAGGGGGCGCGGGGGGTGGGGGGGCGCTTCCCTGGTGGTCCAGTGGTTAAGACTTTGCCTTCTAATGCAGGGGGTGTGGGTTCGATCCTTCATCAGGGAGGTAAGACCCCGCGATGCCTCAGGGCCAATAAAACCAAAACATAAAACAGAAGCAATGTTGTAACAAATTCAACAGACTTTTAAAACAATGGTCCACATCAAAAAAAAAAAATCTTAAAAAAAAAAAAAGGAGCAGTGGGAGGGGATTGGCCTCAGAGAAGGTGGGAGGGGCAGGGGGAAGATTCTTACTAAACCTACCGAAGTGTTTTACTAAACAACACTTTCTAATCATATTTCCCTACTCACACAACAGTTTTTTTTTTTCAGAATTTCATCTTGAAATCCTCCTAAGGACACACACTTTCTCACGGCCAATGAAACCACCGTACATCACTGGGTCATAGTGCACGTCAGTGTTACAAAAACAGTGATGAATTGCCTTAAGCAAAGCAAATCCATCTGTGCACCTTTGCGTGCTACTTCAAAGCCACCTGACCATCTAAAGTCAAACTTCTTAGGATTAAATAGGCTACAAGGTTGAGGCGCAGCGAGTGTCACTTTTAACCTCTAGCAAATTTTCACAGCCCAGTGGCACACTCCTCCCAAACATTTCTAATGGGAGGGTGACAGACTTCTAACTAAAGCAGTTCCTATGTGCCACTATAATAACCTATTTCTTTTGACTGCATTTATTTTTAATGATTATTTTCCCTGCGTGCCAATCCGACCTGTGCTGCCAGCCCAGAAAGAGGGGGAGGGGAGGAAGCCAGGACCAAAAACGTTGTCTTGCGCTGCACTGCCACCTAGAGGTACCACTGAAGAACTGACACATTGCTCTTCAAAGAGCAATGACCGGCTGTTTGGTTAAAAGGGGACCTTTCTCCCACTGCGTGGGGCTGGGTGAAATAACTGAAATGATTCCCTCAGCTTCACTTAAACAAAATATATTCTAAAATATACAATCATAAAATATATAATAATTTTTCACTGAAAACACCCACGGTGGCCCTAAAGAGGAAGATCCTTTAAAGAATGGTTCTGAGGAGCTCTTGGAAAATAACAGTTATTTTCATTACAACAGTTAGATTTGCAGCTTGAACTGAATAGCTGGAAAATCATCTGGAAATGGATTGTTACAAAAGCCTGAATAGGTCCATCTGGTCAGAACTACACTTCAATTGCAAAAATGAAATTTATTCAAAAGTTATTCAGGTTCAAATCAAAAGCCAGGGAGTATTGTGGGCATAGAAAAAAGGACAAGGCTGGTGATGTCTTATTGATTACTGAAGTTCTGCAAATGACAGAATCTGACGGGTGTATTCCTAATTGTCATTATTTCAAGGGCAAACTCAAAAGTCTGTTGTTGACAAGGTCTTTGACTTTCTCCTCAGGCGATGTCAGCTTGTACACAAATGCAAGCCATTTTAAATAAACCTGAAGAACTTGTATTTCGTGAGGACGTTATTTCCAAATGATTAATGCAATGAACACACAAGTTAGGAAAAAGATAATTTAGGCAGGCTTTTGGAGAGGTAATGATTTAGTCAACATTACTAATGATACTTGCAGTAAAAGAGGGGCAAAAGCCAGAGACAAATCATTCAAGAGCTTGTGGATTTTCAGCTACCATCTCTTTGTGACATTTTAAGCCAAGAACTATAGGCTCCTCTTTGAATTGAAGGAGCACGTGTATGTTCAGGAGCACACCCCAGGACCACAGACTGTGTGGCTCCCTTCGTTTGCATCATTTCTCCGAGATCAAAGAACCTAGGGTTTTGATGTTGAAAGAACAAGAGAGCAAAGACACACAAAAAAGAAAAAAACATGTATTTTGCCGTGCAAAAATCCTATTACCCCTACAAATACAAAATTCAATATTAGGCAAATTAATAGTTCAACTCATAGGAAGATGGTGATTTTCAGAAGGGCAAAACAGCACGGTTACAGTGACTGTTTACATTTTTGAGTACTTGCAACGGTCCTGGTGCTATCTTCGGGCTTTACTCATTTGGTCCTCAAGCAACGGAGTGCGGTGGAGACTATCACATCCCCATTTTACAGATGAGGACAGTGAGGTCCAGAGAGGTTAAACGAACTTAAAGATAGAGCCTAGATCACCAGGTAGTTAGTCTGTCTCCAGAATCTGTACTCGTAAATACCATGCTAAGCTATCTCATTAAAGAACATTTTCTATAGGACAACACAAGAAACTACAGCTTTTCCCAGTGCAGTTGTTCAAGATGATGCCTCCAATTGATGTAAGTCATTGCCTTCCTAGGGACCACTCCTGCTGCCACTTCTGTAGGCTTCCTTTCCTGCTCAGATGCCCATTCAGGTCAGATCACCTCACTAAGAGCAGAGGCCATAAACCCTATCAGCGTTCAGGACCTAATGGCTTTCTCTCGTGGATCCTTCTCTGGTTGGAGCTAAGCCAGCCCATTCTTCAGTCACCCCACAAGGAATTTCCTTTTCCCACCAGAGTCCACATGTGCCTTCCCCTCCCAGGCCTTGGGCAAAGGTGATTTTCTGAAGTCAATTCAGTATCATGTCTGAGGTAGGTACTCAATAAACATTTGAATGGTATCAATGGAGGTATTTCCGAAGCTTAATCAAGACAGAGGCAGCTCTTCTAACCTCACCAAAGATCCCTGATGGCTGAAGATAGAAAGTGGTTAATGGCCTACAGGCATTCATTGTTTTCCCCAAGATGCCCTCTGAAAAAACTGAAACACTGAAAAGTCTCAAAATAAGGATTTTACTCGTTCAAAAAAAAAATCAGGGATTCCCTGGTGGTTCAGTGGTTGAGAATCCGCCTGCCAATGCAGGGGACATGGGTTCGATCCCTGGTCTGGGAAGATTCCCACATGCCACGGAGCAACTAAGCCCCTGCACCACAACTACTGAGCCTGTACTCTACAGCCCACGAGCCACAACTACTGAAGCCCGCGTGCCTAGAACCCATGCTCCACAACAAGAGAAGCCACCGCAATGAGCAGCCCCCACTCACCGCAACTAGAGAAAGCCTGTGTGCAGCAATGAAGACCCAACAAAGCCAAAAATAAATAAGTAAATAAATTTTAAAAAATCAGCCATGAGAAATAAGACTCATCTGCGAATGTCATTAAACTAAACGCCTCTTTGCTGTAGATCCTTTCCAGTGAGGGTGAAAGGGAGGTCATTTAACTGTAACCCCCAGAAGCTGCCCCTGATAATGCAACATGTTCAGTTGGTTTAATTGTTAAGTCTTATGCTATCAGGATATGATAAAATCTGAATTATCCATAGGGTTGGGGAAAAGGAAAGTAGAGGGAAATGAAATTCCCAGGCACATCCCTAAAATGAATCCCCTTGGACCATAGCTTCTGTTTCTCTGGTTCAGAAGTATTGAATAAATGAATGAACAAAAGAACCAACAAATCAACCAATGAAGAAACAACTGAATGAAGAAACCAAGATGCCCTGGGCCATTCAAAGGTAAAAGGTCACCACAGGCAGCCCCAGTTACTACATCTACACAGTGGACAACCACATAGACCATTCCCTTCTTGCGCCTAGGCAGCGGCTGCTGCCAAGAGATGCATGTTGTCTCGTGACCTGGCTGGCCTGGCCAGGAGTCAGTGGGCTCCAGCAAGCTGAGCTCCACAGAGCCAGAGAACATGCGTGGCATTGCGCCCAAGAAAGGGCACCAGAGATGGAAGCCAGAGGAGCCTGTCTGAAACAGGTTTTCAGGACGAAGGAGGCTGGTGGTGGGTATTGGGAGTCAAGAGAGAGCCAAGGTGAGGATCCGAGAGGCCAGTGAGCCAAAGAAGATTGGGCCAAGCACATTAGATTAGATGTGCAGGAGGGCTATTTGTGCCAGCACCAAGACCATGAGTATTTTATTTGTTTGGCTGGGCTTTCTTTTTGCTTTGTGTTTATTTTTTAAAATAGGTAATACATGCACATGGAGCAAATCTCAAAAGTTTCCAAAAGGTATACCAAATGGTAATCTCATTCTCACCCTTGGCCATCAGTTCCCCAATTTTCCTCCCCTGAATTTCTTCTGGATACTTCCACAGGTAGCCTTTCCATATATAAGCATAAATGTATCTACATCCTATATATCACAAGCCATATCATATTGTACTTATCAGTCTGTATCTTTCTTTTACATTTACCAGGACATCTTAGAAATGGTTCCATAACAGTATATGTAGAGCTGGTTCATCCTGATGGCTGCATAATATTTCATTGTACAGACACACCGCAATTTATCATGTTTTTTAAAAGGTATAGTTAGTTCCTGTGCACACTTTGCTGTAGCAGAGAATGCTGCAATGATATGCATTTTGGATGTGTATGAATGTATCTGTAAAAGTGAAACAGGTAGGTTAATAAAGAGTAGGTGCATTTTAAATTGTGACATGTATTGTCAAATTATTCTCCAAAGAGGTGATACAAATTAATATTCCAAACCATGAGTGTGCCTGTTTCCCCAAACATTTGTCAACAAATAGGAAGAGTGAGATAGTATTATTGTTTTAATATGTATTTTTCTTATAATGAATGATGCTGTATAAACTTCATATGATAAAAATCGATGGAGACTTTAGGATTTCTTGGCATCTCATGTGTTACAGAGGATTAGACCCATTTCACAAGGGTGTAGGCAAAGGGGCCCATACTCTGGGATCCAAGACACCTAGGTTTGGAGTTTGAGATGAGGTCCCGTTGATGGAGCACTTACTATGTGCAGACACACTTACCCCTCACAACAAGCAGAAACTTGCTCTTCCACAGTGCTGTTATTTGAGAAAAGCTGATTAAATGGCTTTTCTAAAGCTACGCGGCTGATAAAGGGAAGATCTAGGATTGCAAACCAAGTCAGTTGTAACCACACTGTGCTCTTTCTGTGTCCTGGCATTACTAACTGCTAACTTGGAGCAACAAGGCCAGATCTGAAATCAGAAAACCCAGGTATGTCCATCTGCTGCTCACTAGCTCTGCGACCTTGGGTAAATGATAACCTCTTTAGGGGCGGGGGAGGTCCTCAGATTTCTCAAAGAATTTGTCAAAAAGCTGGAGTTGTTACCTTCAAGTCCTTCCAGGCCTCAGTCTGTAGTACCTTGTAATATGGCAAAAATTCAGATGTCCAGTAGGGAAAAGAAAAGCAAAAGCCCTGGCCTATGCAAATACATCATCATCATCTCCTAAAATGTCACAGCTGATTATCTTCAAAAACCTCATTTAGAAACAGACCACCCTATTCTAAACTTTGTCCTGAGTGCCACCAGCACACGTAAAGGAAGCATTTTTCCTCTTTCGTTCATCTCCTTAGAAGAGTTCCTCTATAATTTTTTTCCTTTTCTTTTTTCTTCTCTCGCTACCTAAATAGGGAGCCATCTTACGGTTAGAAACCACAACTGAAGACAAATTTTCTTCTACACAACAGTTCATCTTTGTGTTGCTCCTTCATTTTAAACACTTTGAAGGCTTATGACTTTTCTTTTTGGTTATTGTTTCTTAATATATTTCTCTCATTTGGCTTTTTGAATTCTCTGGAGCGGCCCTTACATTCTGGCTCCATCTGTCCGGAGAATTGGGAAGCCAGCAGTAGCCTGCAGTGCTCTTCTGCATGGTATGAACAGGCAGGTGAGAGGAAGCAAAAGCAGAGCTCCCCAAAGATCCAGGCTGCCCAGGCCCAGCAAACCCTTCTAGAGAAGAAGGTCATCATGCTCATTATGGAAAAGTGCCTCAAGGAGGAAAACTCTCTGCAAATGAACAGCTCATGTTTGTCTAACTCCCTGACGTCACTGTCATATACCCCATTCATTGATGGTAGATGCAGGGGGCTGGACAACAGCCTAGCAAAGAGCCAGAAAAGACGTCTGCTTTGATCACAGACTAGGTGTCTAGCAATGTGCAAAGTACTTAAACTTTCTTTACCTTTTCACCTAAATTGCTCTCAATATAGATAAGAGAGATGAAGAAGCTAAAACTCCACATGAGTTATGTAACTTGCTCGCGGGCACAGCTGGAAGTGGCAGAAGCAGACGTCAAGGCCAGGTCTGTCAGCTTGTACCCAGGGACTTCTGTCCCAACTCCTAAGGAGTCCTAGGTCCTGAAGTCAGTTCTCATCTAAAGCAGAAATTATCAATGGGCAATACTGGCCCCAGATGGGACAAACTGCTTCTTGTAACAGTATATAAACAAATTTAAACAGTATATAAACACAGATGTGCATGTAGTATATAAACAAATTTCTAAGATATCGATGGTATAAAATTTCATGTGGGAGGCAACTAGGAAAACATGTCTAAATGACTCTTCAGTGAGATGATAATGAAAAAAAAGTTGAGAAACACTGCTCTAGGCATACGCCTGATGCAGCTCTTCTGTGCCTTCTACTGTATCATGCTGCCTCCTATTCAGCCTATTAGGCTGTTTCCATTAGACATATAAACCTCTTCCAATTAAGTGCTGCTAAACTTAAATTATCAATTAGTGAGCAGCTGATTTTAAAATCGAAGCAGCTCATAGTTACCTTACAAAATTTAGGTTGGGAAGCATTCAAGTCAGGCTCGATCAAGGTGCGAGCACCAACATTTGGGTACAAACCATTTTCTCATTCCGGTCTTACCTCTCCTTGCTGCTCTCTCCTACCCCAGACTTTCCACTGTCTTTCCTCCACCTTCCTCTCTCTTCATGGTCTCCAAAGTCCACACCGGAAATAGTCTGAACTGGGCTTCAGAGGACAAGACCAGCCTGGGTAAGTTCATTAGCACAAAAAGCAGAGCCACTGTGGGTCCCCTCCTCTCTCATTACCAGCTCAACTCTTTACGTGAAATCAGAGCTGGGGAAATGATCACAACTTAATTCAAGCCAACCCAGTAGGAATTTACTGTTTACGAGAGGACCTGGGAAGGGGTGATGCTAGAGTGATGTGGATCCTCAGGGAGCTGTTGATCCCTGCCCCACATCTTCCCCTTGAATCCCAGCTTTTCAGACAAAACTTTCTTACCCTCTACTATCTGATTTCTTCAGTCCTCTTCATCTTTGCTAAGAACCCCAAAATAACTCCAAACAGAACCCTAAATATTAACGTTGTTCTTTCAGTAATTGAAAATTACTGAAATTTTCAATAATTCTCAGTTCTCTGAGGCTGATCTCAATGGCTGCCTGATTCCAAAGACTTATTATCATTTCCTCTCCCCACACTGTTTCCTGACATCACTGCGTGCATTGAAAGGGCAACCACAGATGTCACCATGGATGTCACCTGTCCTTGATTGTTCTGAAAAGTGGATAAACCTGTGTGAATAGGATGGGGTAATCACTAAGGTTCCTAATGGAACTGCCGGACTGTGATCTCCTAGAAGGTAAAACATTGTTCTATGTGCCTGTTTGGTCCTCTCTTCCCCACCACCCTCGCTACTCAAAGCTTCTGGCTGTAGCAGGAATTCTGGAAATGTTTGAGGACTGTATTTGTTTCCTAGGGCAACTATAACAAATTACCACAAGCTAGGTGGCTTAAAACAACACAAATGTATTCTCAGAGCTAGATTATCTATGAGACAGTACCATAGAGCATCAACAAGACTTGTGGCTAGCTTAGATTTGGGCAAGGTACGGAGAGGACATACTTTTCTTATTTTAGCCAGAAAAACAAGTATTTCCTAAGTGTTTACTGTGTCCTACAAGCTTTCTACGTATTTTCTCACTGCATCCTTGCAATAACTCCTGTTTTAATAGACGAGGAAACAGGAATATTGCCACTGTAGCACCCCCTCTACCATCACTGTGGTGTGAGTGATTTAATAACTACTTTTAAGTCTGTATCACTCCTTTAGAGATACGTGCTAAGTCTAGGTTATACACATAAGCTGGGGTTTTAGGGGATGGGGAGAGAAAATATTTGTTCCTTTAAGTTTCTCTCAGGATCTGTGGCATTCTCCTTCCCACTAACATTCATGGTGTGGGATTCCCTCTAAAGAAGGAGGGTACTCAGATGCTGGTAGAAAAGAAAGTGACAAATGGCTATCAGAGGGTCTGATAACCTGAATTATCCAGCTTAGTATTTAATCAAGAAATTTAAAATACTATTGTGAAGACCCATTTGTCTACAGTTATGAAAAATATAGGCAAGTGATTAAAAATTTTTTGAATTAAATTCAAATATTTAAATTAGAGAATGTTTGAAAATTGTGTTCCATATAACACTAATCTTCCTCTTCCCTCCCTTCCTCTTCTTTATTTCCTTCCTTCCTTCCTTCCTTCCTTCCTTCCTTCCTTCCTTCCTTCCTTCCTTCCATCCCTCCCTCTCTCCTTCCTTCTGGGCACATCAGTTGAAAATCCAATGAGTAACTCTCTGGAAACAAGGCTTACCGGAGATGGGCAATCTGGGAGGTTCTAGTGTGAGCTGGGTACAGGATGTCTGTGGCAATATGAGTGAACTTTCTCTCTCTCTCTCTCTCTCTCTCTCTTTCTCACCCTTCCTCCCTCCCTCTCTTGTTTTATAGTTTGACACAGCCTCCCACCAAGAGGTAGGAACAGGATATTCCAATGAGGCAGAATGAACAGCTAATCCAAACAGCATGAAGGGAAGGAAGCAGGAACTTCATCAGCACGTGGAGGCAAGGACAGGAGAGCACAGAAGAGAACTAGGGTCAGGCTCACTGCAGCATTCTGTCGTCAGATAAAAAGATGCTATAATGGCACTTGGGGATTTTTTTAATGGACTTTTTATTCTTTGTTTAAATTTTTTTTTATTCTTTTTTTCCTTTCAGTATTACTGAGATACAACTGACATACATCACTGTATAGTTTTAAGGTGTACAGCATAATGATTTGACTTACATGCATCATGAAAGGATTATCACAGTAAGTTTAGTGAACATCTATCATCTCATTTAGATAGAAAATTAAAGAAACAGAAAAATTTTTTTCTTGTGATGAGAACTTTTAGGGTTTACTCTCTTAACAATTTTCATGTATAACATTCAGCAGTGTTCACTATATTTAGATGACAACTTTCTTTTTTTTTTAAATGGTTTGCTGTTTTTTTTGTTTAATTTATTTATTTTTTGTTTTTTATTTTTTATTTTTGGCTGTGTTGGGTCTTCATTGCTGCACGTGGCCTTTCTCTAGTTGCAGGGAGCGGGGGCTACTCTTCGTTGCGGTGCGCGGGTTTCTCACGGTGGTGGCTTCTCTTGTTGCAGAGCATGGGCTCTAGGCACGCAGGCTCAGTAGTTGTGGTACACGGGCTTAGTTGCTCTGTGGCATGTGGGATCTTCCCAGACCAGGGCTCGAACCCGTGTCGCCTGCATCGGCAGGTGGATTCTTAACCACTGCGCCACCAGGGAAGCCCTAGATGACAGCTTTCTTAAGTCACACTGTTCCAGTCAGGACCAGTATCCTTCTGCAACTGCAAAGTCTCTCATCCTGGGCTCTCCCTTCAGTGTCTCTCTGGAACTTGCACTTCATACCATTCCTGTGCTGAATTTCTTATTTCCTATATTCCATGTCATTTACTCATCCTTTGTTGGAACAAGCTCTCCAAGAGCTTCTTTTAAAAGTGCATAGAGTATATGAAAGAGAAGGTTTTTGGAGACCTTGAATATCTTGAAAATGTCATTATTATTGACATTTTCTTGATAGTTTGGCTAGGTACAGAATTGAAGTTTAGAAAGAAGTTTCTTTCAGAAGTGTGAAAGCATTGCTTCATTGCCTTTTGCTTCTAGTGTTTCTGCTGAAATGTGCACAGCCATTCTAATTCTTGTTTCCCGATTTTCTTGCTTCTTCTCTCTGGAAACTGGGACAATTTTTTCACTAGGCATAGGGTCCTAATGATGGTATACTCTATTTTCATCCATTCTTCTGGGTTCTAGATAGGCTCTTTCAGTCTAGCTACTCATGTCTTTCAGCTCTGGAAATTTGTCTTATTTTGTCATCCTGCTTTCTCTGTTGTTGCCTTCCAGAACAGCTATTCTTGGATGTTGACCTTCCTTCCTCTCCTGGTTTCTTTCTTTGTGCTTTTCTTTCTGGAAGACTCCTCAAATCTGTCTTCCAAACTGTGTATTGTTTACTTTTTTAACTTTGCTGTCATGTTTTTAATGTCTTTTTCTTTAATAGATCTTTACTGGAGTATAATTGCTTCACAACACTGTTAGTTTCTGTTGTACACCAAAGTGAATCAGCCATATGCATACACATATCCCCTTATCCCCTCCCTCTTGAGCCTCCCTCCCATCTCCCGATCCCACAACTCTAGGTCATCTTAAAGCACGGAGCTGATCTCCCTGTGCTATGCTGCTGCTTCCCACTAGCTAACTATTTTACATTCGGTAGTGTATATATGTCCATGCCACTGTCACTTTGCCCCAGATTCCCCCTCCCAAGCCATATCCTCAGGTCCATTCTCTATGTCTACATCTTTATTCCTGCCCCAAAACAAAGTTCATCAGTACCATTTTTTTTTAAGTTTCCATATATGTGTGTTAGAATACAGTATTTGTTTTTCTCTTTCTGACTTACTTTACTCTGTATGACAGACTCTAGGTCCATCCACCTCACTACAAATAACTCAATTTCTTTCCTTTTTATGGTTGAGTAATATTGAATTGTATATATGTGCCACATCTTCTTTATCCATTCACCTGTCAATGGACACTTAGGTTGCTTCCATGTCCTGGTTATTGTAAACAGTGCTGCAATGAACATTGTGGTTCATGACTCTTTTTGAATTATGGTTTTCTCAGGGTATATGCCCAGTAGTGGGATTTCTGGGTCATATGGTAGTTCTATTTTTAGTGTTTTAAGGAAACTCCATACTGTTCTCCATAGTGGTTGTATCAATTTACATTCCCACCAACAGTGCAGGAGGATTCCCTTTTCACCACACCCTTTCCAGCATTTATTGTTTCTAGATTTTTTGATAATAGCCATTCTGACCGGCATGAGGTGATACCTCATTGTAGTTCTGATTTGCATTTCTCTAATAATTAATGATGTTGAGCATCTTTTCATGTACCTCTTGGCCATCTGTATGTCTTCCTTGGTGAAATGGCTATTTAGGTGTTCCACCCATTTTTGGATTGGGTTATTTGTACTTTGATATTGAGTTCCATGAACCGTTTGTATATTTTGGAGATTAATCCTTTGTCTGTTCTTTCATTTGCAAATATTTTCCCCCATCCTAAGGGTTGTCTTTTTGTCTTGTTTATGGTTTCCTTTGCTGTGCAAAAGCTTTTAAGTCTCATTTGTTTTTGCTTTTTATTTCCGTTACTCCAGGATGTGGGTCAAAAAAGATCTTGCTGTGGTTTACGTCAAAGAGTGTTTTCCTATGTTTTCCTCTAAGAGTTTTAGAGTGTCTGGTCTTACATTTAGGTCTTTAATCCATTTGGAGTTTATTTTTGTGTATGGTGTTAGGTAGTGTTCTAATTTCATTCTTTTTCACGTAGCTGTCCAGTTTTCCCAGCACCACTTATTGAAGAGGCTGTCCTTTCCCCATTGTATGTTCTTGCCTCCCTTGTCGTAAATTAGGTGACCATAAGTGCGTGGGTTTATCTCTGGGCACTCTATCCTGTACTGTGGATCTATATTTCTGTTTTTGTGCCAGTACCATACTGTCTTGATAACTGTAGCTTTGTGGTATAGTTTGAAGTCGGGGAGCCTGATCCTCCAACTCCGTTTTTCTTCCTTAAGATCACTTTGGTTATTTGGGGTCCTGTGTTTCCATACAAATTGTAAAATTTTTTTGTTCTAATTCTGTGAAGAATGCCATTAGTAGTTTGATAGGGATTGCACTGAACCTGTAGATTGCTTTGGATAGTATAGTCATTTTCACAATATTGATTCTTCCAATCCAAGAACATGGTATATTTCTCCATCTGTTTATGTCATCTTTGATTTCTTTCAAAGAAAGAAAATACAAGTATTTTCTGAGTACAAGTATTTCACCTCCTTAGGTAGGTTTATTCTTAGGTATTTTATTCTTTTTGTTGCAATGGTAAATGGGATTGTTTCCTTAATTTCTCTTTCTGATTTTTCGTTGTTGGTGTATAGGAATGCAAGAGATTTCTCTGCATTAATTTTGTACCCTGCAACCTTACCAAGTTCACTGATTAGTTCTAGTAGTTTTCTGGTGGCATCTATAGGGTTTTCTATGTATAGTATCATGTCATCCGCAAAGAGTCACAGTTTTACTTCTTCTTTTCCAGTTTGTATTCCTTTTTCTTCTCTGATTGCCATGGCTAGGACTTCCAAAACTATGTTGAATAAGAGTGGCGAGAGTGGACATCCTTGTCTTGTTCCTGATCTTAGTGGAAATGTTATCAGTTTTTCACCATTGAGTATGATGCTTGCTGTGGGTTTGTCATATATGGCCTTTATTATGTTGAAGTAGGTTCCCTCTATGTCCACTTTCTGCAGGGTTTTTATGATAAATGGGTGTTGAATTTTGTCAAAAGCTTTTTCTGCATCTATTGAGATGATCATATGGTTTTTATTCCTTAATTTGTTAATGTGGTGTATCACACTGATGGATTTGCATATATTGAAGAATCCTTGCATCCTTGGGATAAATCCCACTTGATCATGGTGTACAATCCTTTTAATGTTTGTTGGATTCTGTTTGCTAGTATTTTGTTCAGGATTTTTGCATCTATGTTCATCAGTGATATTGGTCTATAATTTTCTTTTTTTGTGATATCTTTTTCTGATTTTGGTATCAGGGTTATGGTGGCTTCATAGAATGAAGTTGAGAGAGTTTCTCCCTCTGAAATTTTTTGGAAGAGTTTGAGAAGGATGGGTGTTAGCTCTTCTCTAAATGTTTGATAGAATTCACCTGTGAAGGCATCTAGTCCTGGATTTTTGTTTGTTTGAAGATTTTTTAATCACAGTTTCAATTTCATTACTTGTGATAGGTCTGTTTATATTTTCTAATTCTTCCTGGTTCAGTCTTGGAAAACTGTACCTTTCCGATAATTTGTCCATTTCTTCGTGGTTGTCCATTTTATTGGCATATACTTGTTTGTAGTAGTCTCTTATTATCCTTTGTATTTCTGTGTCAGTTGTGATTGCTCCCTTTTTCTTTTCTAATTTTATTGATTTGCGTCCTCTCCCTTTTTTTCTTGATGAGTCTGGCTAAGGGTTTATCAATTTTGTTTATCTTCTCAAAGAACCAGCTTTTAGTTTTATTGATCTTTACTATTGTTTTCTTTGTTTCTATTTCATTTATTTCTGCTCTGATTTTTTATTTCTTTCCTTCTCCTGACTTTGGGTTTCCTTTGTTCTTCTTTCTCTAGTTGTTTTAAGTGTAGGGTTAGATTGTTTATTTGAAATTTTTCTTGTTTCTTGAGGTGAGATTGAATTGCTATAAACTTCCCTCTTAGAACTGCTTTTGCTGCATCCCATAGGTTTTGGGTCATCATGTTTTCATTGTCATTTCTTTCTATGTATTTTTTTTATTTCTTCTATGATTTCTTCAGTGATCTCTTGGTTATTTAGTAGCCCACTGTTTAGCCTCCATGTATTTGTGTTTTTTACATTTTTTTTCTTGTAATTGATTTCCAATCTCATAGTGCCGTGGTCAGAAAAGATGCTTGATATGATTTCTATTTTCTTAAATTTTCTGAGGCTTGATTTGTGACCCAAGATGTGATCTATCCTGGAGAATGTTCTGTGTGCACTTGAGAAGAAAGTGTATTCCACCACTTTTGGGTGGAAACGTCTATAAATATCAATTAAATCTATCTGGTCTATTGTGTCATTTAAAGCTTGTGTTTCCTTATTTATTTTCTGTTTGGATGATCTGTCCATTGGTGTAAGTGGCGTGTTAATCTCCCCACTATGATTGTGTTACTGTCGATTTCCCCTTTTATGGCTGTTATCATTTTCCTTATGTATTGAGGTGCTCCTATGTTGGGTGCATAAACGTTTATAATTGTTATATCTTCTTCTTGGATTGATCCTTTGATCATTATGTAGTGTCCTTCTTTGTCTCTTGTAATAGTCTTTATTTTAAAGTCTATTTTATCAGATACGAGTATTGCTACTCCAGCTTTCTTTTGATTTCCATTTGCATGGAATATCTCTTTCTATCCCTTCACCTTCAGTGTGTATGTGTCCCTAGGTCTGAAGTGGGTCTCTTGTAGACAGCATATATATGGATCTTGTTTTTGTATCCATTCAGCCAGTCTGTGTCTTTTGGTTGGGACATTTAATCCATTTACATTCAAGGTTATTATTGATATGTATGTTCCTATGACCATTTTCTTAATTGTTTTGGGTTTGTTTTTGTGGGTCTTTTTCTTCTCTTCTGTTTCCTACCTAGAGAAGTTTCTTTAGCATTTGCTGTAAAGCTGGTTTGGTGGTACTGAATTCTCTTAGCTTTTGCTTGTCTGAAAAGCTTTTGATTTTTCCATCGAATCTGAATGATGTCCTTACTGGGTAATCTTGGTTTAGGTTTTTCTCTTTCACCACTTCAAGTATATCCTGCCACTCCCTTCTGGCCTGCAGAGTTTCTGCTGAAAATCAGCTGATAACCTTATGGGGATTCCTTTATATGTTATTTTTTGTATTTCCCTTGCTATTTTTTCTTTGAATTTAATTTGTGTTAGTTTGATTAATATGTGTCTTGGTGTCTTATTCCTAGGGATTATCCTGTATGGGACTTTCTATGCTTCCTGGACTTGGGTGACTATTTCCTTTCCCGTGTTAGGGAAGTTTTCCACTATAATCTCTTCAAATATTTTCTCAGATCCTTTCTTTTTCTCTTCTTCTGGGACACCTATAATTCAAATGTTGCTGTGTTTAGTGTTATCCCAGAGGTCTCTGAGATTGTCTTCAAGTCTTTTCATTCTTTTTTCTTTACTCTGCTCCTCGGCAGTTATTCCCATCATTTTGTCTTCCAGCTCACTTATTCGTTCTTCTGCCTCAGTTACTCTGTTATTGATTCCTTCTCGTGTATTTTTCATTTCAGTTATTGTGTTGTTCATCTCTGTTTGTTTGTTCTTTAGTTCTTCTAGATCTTTTTTAAACATTTCTTGTATTTTCTCAATCCGTGCCTCCATTCTATTTCTGAGATTCTGGATCATCTTTACTACCATTACGCTGAATTCTTTTTCAGGTAGATTACCTATTTCCTCTTCATTTATTTGGTATTGTAGGTTTTTACCCTGCTCCTTCATCTGTGACATATTTTCTTGCCATGCTTTTTTTTTTTTTTTTTTAATGAGTGGGATTGTCTTCCTGTCTTACTGGTTGTTTGGCCTGAGGCTTCCAAAACTGGAGCTTGTAGGCTGTTTGGTAGAGCTGGGTCTTGAGGCTGAGATGAGGACCTCCATGAGACCTCACTCCACTGAACATTCCCTGGGGTCTAAGGTTCTCTGTTAAGTCCAGTGGTTCCAACAGAGAGCCCCCACCACAGGAGCTTCAGCCCAACCCCTGGTGGTACACTTGGGGGGTCCTCCCGTCTCCTTGGGCGTCAGAGTCCCTCACCAGTGGCCGGCAGGTGCCCTAGTTGTAGGGAGACATTAACTCGGTGTCTTTGCACATCAACATCTTGACTCTGCCCTCTATTTTTAATTTCTAAGGGCTTATTTTTGCTCTGTGAATGTTCCTTATTGATAGTACCATGTTCTTGTTTCATGGCTGTGATAGTTTTGTCTACCTCTCTAAATATATTAATGATAGCTTTTTCTTCCCTCCATAAGCTCTCTTCCCCCCAAGTTGATATTTTTCTGTTTATTTGGTCTCCATTTTCCATGTTAGAGCCTTCCACAAAAAGCCAGTGATCCTTCGATTGTTCAGGGGAGCTAAAATCCTGATTGAAAGCTCTGAGTGATGGGAGCAACTTGCCAACTTTACTGTAGGTTGATGTGGGCAGGGTGCATTTCTTGGGAAGAGGTCTTACCTCTTAGCTGGTCAGTACTCCAGAGAAAAGTCTTTCAATCTCTGGAAGATAAAGGCAACAGTATCCTGAAAGCCGAGTGGGTATTATTAGCTTTCAGCACTGAGCACTCAGATGTTGTCACTTAACTCCCCTGCTTTTTGAATAGTACCAGTATACTCAACTGTGCCCAGCATAGCCCCCAATCTAGCATCCCTCTCTTTCACTCCAGAAAATACATCTCCAGACTTTGGCCAGAGTAATAGCAGCACAGCATGGAAGAACAAGACTTAAGGATAGAGCTGCTTCTCAAAATGTTTTTCCCCTACCTTCCCTTATACCTCTAGTTCCAGAGGTACCTGCTTCCACCAATTCCTGAGCCTTTTGGAAAATCTTCAGTGTAAATCTAGATTCCTCTCAGCTTTCCCCCACTACTGGCTTAGGATTCAGCTTTCTTAGGTAGTTAACTCATTTCCAAATTTTCCCTCTGCTCTCCAGTTTCATAATTTTGTTGCTATTGTCTTCTGTCTTTGTGGGTTTGTACCTTTAAAAGAAATATCCATTTGACTCTAGTTTCAATGGAGTTTTAGATAAAAGAAAAATAATATACTGTCTCATCCCAGAAAACGTTCAATATTTCTGATTCTTAACCCAATTTTCCTCAATCTTTGTACCGTCCTTACTTCCTCAGCCCATGTTCATGACTATAAGAGGGATGATTAAATCAGGCTAGTTTCAGAGCTGCAGTTATAAAACAGGAGGAGATGGATTACAACACATTCCTGCAAAGGCCACATTTTATTCTTAAACTTCAGCACACTTGATGGGCTTGAACTATTGGCCACATATATCTTTTTCTTCTGTGAGATTTAGCTTGCCAGCATATAAAACAGCATCTATGGTTTTAGCACCAGGCTCCCCTTGCTTGGATCCTCAAGGGGCATGTATTAGCAGTAAGTGTAGATCAGGGGTGCAGGACAGAGCAGGGGGACCAAGCTCTCTTTCCCACAGTAGGCTTCCAGACTCAATTGGAGCATGGAAAGGACTAACATCTCTAAATCAAGCTTGGAGTTTTGATTACTACATTGGAATTCTCATCTGAATATACTATGTTTGCAACTTCTCACCCAGGGTAGGGGTTCTTATTTGGGGCCATGGACTCATTGGGTCTATGGATAAAAATCCATATTTCTATCTTGGATAGGAAAAAAATTACATGTTTGTGGTCAACCCCTACTATAATGTAATACGTTTGAGAGTCTGTCTTACCCACTCCACATCCCCAGTGTCTAGAATCATACCCAGGACATGATCAGGTTCAATAAATGCAACTGAATTAGTGAGGGAACAGTTAGGAGGGAGATCACCAAGGGGCTGAGAGATCATGGAAAGAAGTTTTGGGGTTTTATCTAAGAGATAAAGTATCTATTTCTAGAATGACTGATCAGGAAGAGACGATATTTGTGGTAAATTAAAGAACATTAACTTCACTCCTAAAACCACACTGGAGGGCTTCCCTGGTGGCGCAGTGGTTGAGAGTCCGCCTGCTGATGCAGGGGACACGGGTTCGTGCCCCGGTCCGGGAAGATCCCACATGCCGTGGAGCGGCTGGGCCCGTGAGCCATGGCCACTGAGCCTGCGTGTCCGGAGCCTGTGCTCCACAACGGGAGAGACCACAATAGTGAGAGGCCTGCATACCACAAAAAACAAACAAACAAACAAAAAATAAATAAATAAAACCACACTGGAACTACTCATGACTCCCCATGAAGAGATCTTAATCCAGCTCTTGAGTTCTACCCTGCTGCACAGCAAGTGGGAGATGTGCCAGAAAACTGGGATTGAAAAATGTTCATAAGTCCAAAATCCTAAGAACAGTGTGGGACTCTACAAAAATGTACGTCAAATGCCATGAAACGTGGTTTGTGCACCACCAGCCTGCAAGGTCACAAGTTAAAGGGCCTTACAACTAAATTCCCACTCTGCAGAAATTTAAGAGATATAAATTCACAAAGAAATCTGACACACAGATGCAGAAAAGAAAATTTTTTTTTATAATAGTGTTTATTTTTACTTGTTGACAGTTTGCTTTATTTATTTATTTATTTTTGGCTGTGTTGGGTCTTCGTTTCTGTGCGAGGGCTTTCTCTAGTTGTGGAGAGCGGGGGCCACTCTTCATCGCGGTGCGCGGGCCTCTCACTATCGCGGCCTCTCTTGTTGCGGAGCACAGGCTCCAGACGCGCAGGCTCAGTAATTTTGGCTCATGGGCCCAGTTGCTCCGCGGCATGTGGGATCTTCCCAGACCGGGGCACGAACCCGTGTCCCCTGCATCGGCAGGCAGACTCTCAACCACTGCGCCACCAGGGAAGCCCCGAAAAGAAAATTTTTAACTGGGTAATTACTCCTAGAATTTGCACTTGAAAATTTATCTTACCCTGTAATTTCAAGTTGAAGCATTTGTGCCTATTTTCCATTTTCATCTATCAAGACATATCTTAATGTCTAGATCTGGCAAGAAGAGATGTTATTTTTATTTTAAGGCTTGCAAAACAATATGCTTTGCTGGGGATTCATTCCCATCTTGAGGATTTTTGCATATATTCACTGGAGATCCTTGTCAACAGGCTACTTGTCCTACTATAAAGGTTAGTTTCAATTCAGTTAGAAATAGCCACCGCCACTTTTACTGTCATTTAGATTCAAAAATCCCAGACAGAGCTCTGGTATTTTCTTAACCCCTTCAACTACTTCATCTAATCAGCCCTTAATAAATGGAGATCCTACACTTATAAGGACTCCATTCACAACTCTCCATTCTAACTCCCAGGCCCTCATTTTTTTCTCAATGATTTCCTTGTCTTTTAATCCACTCTACACAATATTCTATCCTATATGATACCCCAACTATGTATCCATCAAAATACCAAGAAATGTGGGAGGTCAGTGAACTTATGTCAAAGTGAATCCTCTACAATGCCCCATCCCCCAGGTAGCCTGGTAAATTTTGGGCACTTTATCACACACTGATGGTAGTATCCAGGGTCCTGAACAAGATCAATGCAATCAATTGTGCCTCAAAACTTTTTCATTTTTAATTGAGTGATCAAAGTGCCAGGTACTATTCCAAGCCCTTTCCATATAGTAACTCATTTAGTCCTCATAACAACTCCACGAGGAAGGTGCTGTTATCACCCCTACTTTACCAATGAAGAAGCTGGGTTACACCCCTTGCTCACAGTTACCTACTAGTAGATACATGAGGCCAGGTTCAAACCAGGCAGGCTGGCTACAGAGCTCAGACCAGTGGCCACTAATACATGCTGCCTCTTATTTATACTGTCCTTGACCATTGTTTATGTGTGTATCTCTGTCAATGTGTGCCTGCAGAAATTCCACAAATCCTGCCTTAGTTAATTCTTTGAAGCAGCAGCAGACAATAGGGATAAAGCTCAAGCTCAGGGCATATGTCTAGTTGAACAAGTATGAGGGCAATAAGAATGCTGAACAGTTAGAAAGGATGCTACAGAAGTGAGAACAGACAGCCTTATCCTGGTTTGAGGTCGAGAGGGGAAACTTCCTGAAGGAAGTGAAGCTTAAGCTAAGGCAGAAGGATGAGCAGGAGTTAGCTAGATGTGTATGGGGGGGGGGGGCGGGTCAGAGAAAGGAACCAATCCCTGAGGTCATAAGGCTGTCCAGAGAGCATCTTATGAAAGCCTCACTATTCCTGGCCATGACACCCCAAGCTGGTCAACTGGCCGAGATGACAAGGCTGTGCCACAGACCGCACACCATGTGTTCATTCTTTTCTCCCCCCAGCCAGCTGCCAACTGCACAGTTTCATGTAGACACATCCTAGAACTAAAACTCCTTCAGGGATGCCTGCAGCAAAGCTGAAGGGAACATCCAGAAGGCCAAAGAAAGCATGCTTTATTGAATTTACAATGCAGAAAATATTTGTAGTTCCTTAGACATTTGTATTGCTATAAAAATTATACTTTATGGGATAATTATTAATGGTTTGAAGAGAAATAAACAGTATAAGTGAAATAGAGCTGATACTATGAAAATGTAAACCATGTAAATCAAAATCATAATATAATTATTCATTACTCAGAGGCCTACTTAATATATACATATGAAATTTCTTACACACATATACTATAAAAGCCCACAAAGACCATCACTGTGAAGCCATTCACTATACAAATATGAAAATAAATCTTTATCTTTAACCTAGATTTTATTTTCAGCAAGAGGATTGTGCAGTTTGGCTTTATGCAAATCACATTTCGTATTAAATAATCAAATGTCACCTATGTCATATAAAGCAGCAAGTAGAAAAAATAAATTATGAAAATGCATGTGGCTAAAGTTAGCAGTGAAAGATGTCTCCATATCCAACTTTCTTTTCCATGATGAAACTGAAATATTATCCAGTGTGTCAGGATACATAAAAAAGAGTATAGTATAACTGATTTTAAAAGCTCTCAAAGGAAAAATTGAGCCAAGATGAGTTACTTGCACAGAACTATGCAAATGTATCAAATTAAATCTGTTTAAAAAATGAGATACTTTTTTCTTACCAAAAATATTCTTTAAATTTGAGAACACCTTCACGAAATCAAATGTTGATAATAATCTTGATTTCCTAGCAAGGCAATGGAAAGAGATGTAAGTAGATTTTCTTTAAACAAGATTGCTAACTGGAACTTTAAGTTTCTAATTTGGATTTTGTTGCAAAAATATTTATCCAGGTTCAAAGAGCTACAGATGATGGCTTTGTGTACCAGAGGCACCTATGTAATCTAATCAATTTGGGTGTACTAGCCGTACAACCCAGAAGCAAAGATCAAGATGATACTTCTATATCAAAGGTACCTTCTTATATACAAATCGTAAGACAAATACAGACACTTTGGGGGAAAATAAAGACAACACAATAACGTGGATACTAACACAGTTTTGTGCAATTGTACCAAACACCTAAACATGAGTACCAGAAGTCAACACATAGGTGTCGGGTCCATTCTAACCTGGGCTCTGTAGATGCCGCCGAGGCAAACAGCGGTGGCAGAACTTTCGTCTGACCATGGCACAAAAATAACTACCACTCCCTCCCTGGTTCAGTTTGACATTCCCCACCAGCAAGGCATTCCTCTTGGTCAAAAATGTAAACTTTTTTTTCTGGGACCAAAAAACAGGAAACAGGAATCCATGGTAGAGTTGCTGAAGACACAACCAACTTTCCAGTTAAAAAAAATAAAAAGATCTAGTTGGTAGAGAGAAGACACACTTTGAAAAGCTAAACAACATTGTGGCTATTTATAATCTATGTGTGTATCACATCTGGTCAATATGCATTAAAAATAATAACAATAAAGCTTGGGGAATTTAAGGTCTGATCATAAACATCATAAACAGGAGAAAAACTGCTACATGGAATTGTTTTAATTCAACAAAAAGGGATGTTTTTAGATGATGTAGTACAATAAATAAGAGCTGTTATTTCAGTTTTTTCAGCAAGCTACTTGGGTCCTAGCCCTATCACAAGGTAAGTTCAAGTCTCTGGTTGGGAATAACTTGGCGCAGGCCACTGAAACTCAAAAGCCAAACCTAAAAACCAGGCCTCACTGACCCACCCTGGGGTCAGGTGTTGACTCATTTAGCTGTTGGAGACATTTCACTGGGGAATCTGGGTGGCAGCACAGCTTCTAGGAGGGCAAGACCCACCAGGCTGCCGGTGAGAGTAACTCACTAGTCTCCTCAGACAAAGGACTCTGACTTACCTGTCCCCTAACCACAATCCGCTTCAAAAGAGATGATTTTCCAAAACCACATATAACGTTTCTTTCACCGTTCATTATTTAAGAAACTGAATGCTGGCAACCAGGGAGTTAGGGGATTTGAGTTATACTGGAGATTATGCTTTTAAATCACAGGGAGGTTCGAGCGTGGGTATTTTCACTTGGCAAAATGGTAAACCGTTGTAAGTACTAGTGTGCTTTTTTAATGAGATATAATTCACATACCAAAAAATTCACCATTTAAAATACACAATTTAGTGAGTTTTAGTATATTCACAAAGTTGTGCAACATTATCACAATACAATTCCACATTCTCATCATCTCCCAAAGAAACCACACACCCATTAGAACTCACTCCCTGTTCCTCCCTTCACCAGACCCTGGCAGTCACTTGCTGTTGTTTTTTTTTTTTTTTTAAGTGAAATGTGACAACTTTCCTGTATTTTGTATTTTCAGTAGCGCGTGGCTTTATACGTTTTCACTAGAATTTTTATTTATTTATTTATTTATTTATTTATTTATGGCTGTGTTGGGTCTTCGTTGCACGCGGGTTTCCTCTAGTTGCGGTGAGCGGGGGCTACTCTTCGTTGCGGTGCACGGGCTACTCATTGCGGTGGCTTCCCTTGTTGCGGAGCATGGGCTCTAGGCACATGGGCTTCAGTAGTTGTGGCCCGCGGGCTCTAGGGTGCAGGCTCAGTAGTTGTGGCGCACTGGCTTAGCTGCTCCTCGGCATGTGGGATCTTCCCGGACCAGGGCTCGAACCCGTGGTCCCTGCATTGGCAGGCAGATTCTTAACCACTCTGCCACCAGGGAAGCCCTTCATTAGAACTTTTAACACTTAATTCAAACCATGGACTTTATAAGTATTCTGAGATTATAAAATACCCTCTTCTATATACAAACTATTTCTGTTGCAAAAATGTTTTCTTTTTTTATACATAAAAAATAGATCTTTCTATCTCCACTGGAGCTTAAAACATTACCATTTTTTTCCTCAATTAAATTCTGTTCTTGTATATGAAGTGAGAAGAATCAATACTCCAATATTTAAAAAGCATGAATGACCCGAGTCCTTATTAACTGTGGGCCATCACGCTCTCCTTCCCACTGCTTAAAGACCTACAGAGCTGAGACGGCCAAGGCCTGAAAGGCAAAGTTGCTTGTTTACAGACAAGGAAACGGATCTAATGTGGGCTGGTGACACGTCCAAGACCACAAGGCTAGTTTACAGCACAGCTAGGATGGTAACCCCCTTTTCCTAGTTTTCTAGTATTGAATATTGGAAGTAAATGTTATAGGTTATCTACAAAATCAGCTACCATATGAATCTAATCTACCAATGAATCTAATTATGTCAGTGAATTTTAGCTTTGATCTGAGCATGTGATTTTCTTTTTTAACCACTTTAAAAATATATATGTTACCTGGTAAGACTTTGTGAGGACAAGACAGGTACATTTAACCAGGGGGCCCAAATCATTCGTTGAAACATAGCAAAAAGAGCTGAGGTTCTGGAGGGACCCCAGAGCATCTCTCAGATTCCACACACTGTAACTCTCCACACGACAGTGTCTGTAGGATGCACCACTATGCGATGTAAGAGGCAAACAAGTCACATACGTTCAGTACTCTCGAAATGAAGGCCTCATGGGCCAGGAATGTTTGGGATTTAACCATTGCAACAATTCATCTGGGCTGACTTTTTGGAAGTGGTCCCACTCAGACTGGTAATGGATTTGCTGTCATCCTCACCAGTTCTCTTCTTCACTTCCCTAGAGAGAGAAAGAGAGAAAGACATATAGACAGAGAGAGAAAGGAGATTACTGAGGTATAAAACTGAACCGTAAACAGCTCTATAGAAATAAAACAGCACTACTGAGCACTTGCTATGCACCATCCAGACAGTGTTCAAAATGCTTTGTAGCTGTTGACTTATTTAAATCTCACAACAACTATGTGATTTTATTGTGCCCCATTTTATTTTTTTAAAATTTTTTTTTTTAATGATTTTTGGCTGTGTTGGGTCTTCGTTGCAGCGAGCGGAGCTACTCTTCGTTTGCGGTGCGCAGGCTTCTCATTGCTGTGGCTTCTCTTGTTGCGGAGCGCAGGCTTAGGTGCTCCGTGGCATGTGGGATCTTCCCGGACCAGGGCTCGAACCCATGTCCCCTGCATTGGCAGGCGGATTCTTAACCACTGTGCCCCCAGGGAAGCCCTGTGCCCCATTTTATATGTGAGGAAACGAAGGCAAAAAAAAAAGGTAAGAAATTTCCCTTTGGTCACACAGCTGGAGAAGTGGCACAGCAGTTGGGCTCCAGCGCCTGCATTCTAAGCACCAGGCCACACACTCATGCATAAACACACACACATGCCCAGGTGCATATACATGTGTGCACACATTCACATGCACACATAGACTACTCTTGCTCTCTCCTGTGGTTTCACATGGCTTATAGTCTGCCACACGCACAGTTCACGCCTTAGGATTCTGGAACCTGGCTCCCGTCCCCAGCTAATGCACAAAAGCAATGATAACTTTAACCATTCTGTAATTATACACGATCATGGAGGTAACAACAGATGGTTAAAATCCAGGAAAAGAAAGTCTTCCTTTTGCCTCTTCCTAAATTTCTTTTAGAATTAACTTCTAGAGGCAGCACTGGACCAAAGATCTCCATGATCTTATGAAAGCCCCCTAGGAAGTCTCCTATCCCTGGGGATGCTTGGGAAATACACCCTTAGACAAGCTGAATGGCAGTCTCTGTGGGTGAGGAGAGTGTGACAGCTCATCCCCAAGATGGTCCCAAAGGATTCTGCCTCCCTGTGGTGGTGAAGCTTGTGCGGCTGCCCCCTGGTCAGCACCAGCTCTGTGACTGCTCAGACCAGTAGAATGGCGAGGAAATGGTGTGCTGAGATTTCAAAGCCAGGCATTAATCAGGCCTGGCCGCTTTGAGCTGCAATTTAAGCAGCCCAGGGTTCTTCGCTGGAGAGAGGTCAGAGAGGTCCCGGGGGCTGAGATCCACAGGGAGGAGCATCCTGGCCGCAGATGTGCAGACGCACCACAGCCCATGTCCATCTGACTGCGAACACATGAGACACCCAAGGGAGAGGAGCTGAGGACTCTCCAAGTGAGATCCAGTCAATTCTGGCTACTTCAGAAAATAAAAAGTGGTGCTGTTCTAGGCAATTAGATTTTGGGTGGTTTGTTACAGAGCAGTAGGTCCTGGGAACTGGCATATTCCCAGCACAGCGACGCTGTTCAACAGGAATAGAATGTAATGTAATCCACATATGTAATTTAAAATGTTTAGCAGCCACATTAAAAAATATAAAGAGACAAGTGAAATTAATTTTATTAATATATTTTATTTAACTCAGTATTGCAAAAATACTATCATTTCAGCATGTAACCAATAAAAATATTAATGAGGTATTTTACAATGTTTATACTGTCTTCAAAACCCAGTATTTATTTAATATATCCGGCACATCTCAGCTTGGATCGGCCATACTTCAGGCAGCTAGTGGCCACCAAACCGGTCAGCACAGCCCCAGAAGGAGCTGATACCTGCTAACCTTTGAAAACCACTGCACTGTGAGTAGGAAACAAAAGGGAAACTAGTTCTTGCTGAAGGCCAGTTAATAAATGCTATGTTACATGTCTTCACATATTCCTTATTTAATACAAATAACACTCACACCCGCTCGCACAAAATCCTCACAGGTGACAGGTGAGCATCACTGTCCTCACTTCACAGATAAGGAACCAAGACTCAGGAAAAGAAGGAAGATACACAGTTCAATCCATAAACCCTATAAGACTCAGTTCAGACTTCTAACCTCCAGAACTGTAAGATAATACATTTTTATTGCTGAAACCACAAGGCTAGTGGGAACTTGTTACAGTGACGATAGAAAACTAGTACAACTTCCAAATGCCAAATCTCGACCACTTGGCCATTCAATAAATGTCTGATTTATGCCAAGCTCTGGGATCCTCAACTAGTGAGCTCTGAGAGAGAGACAGATGTCTTCTAAATAAATTGTAACCAGGTCCCAAGAGAGCTGCTAACACACAAGCACAGCGTTTGCAGCAACACAAAAGGTGCACCACAGTTGTGCTGGGGCGAGGGGAAGGCAGCTTTGCGGAGACTGAGCTTCAGGGAGACTTTGACAGTAGAGTGACCTCTTGATGGGATAGGAATTCACCTTCATGTAATGAGGAAGGGAGATCCCAGGTGCAGGAAACAGCATGCATGAGACGAAGAGGCATAAAAGAACTTGGCCACAACTGGAAGCAAAGTTTGCTGTGTGGATAGATTACCTTTCATTTGGAAGCAAGATAAGAGATGCAAACAAGGGTAGGTGAGGTTGGGCTCTGAGGGACAATTAGACACTTGTTAAGGAGCTTGGACTCTATGCTGTAGGTAGGACAACTACCTACAGCAAGAAAGAAAGCCTTAATTGGATTTTTATTTACAAAGATTACCCTTTTTACAGGGTGGGGGATGAACTGATGCTGGAGAAACTCTGAGGCAGAAACTGAGGTGCCTCCTGCACTACCTGGAGTAGGAAATTCTGAGGCCTGAAGCAAAACAGAAAGAGAGAGAGAGAGAATACGGACAGATCCAAGAAAGATTACAGAGAGGTCACCTAATCAATAGGGCCCCAGAACCCACTAGAGGTAGGTGATAGAGAAAGACAGGAAGGAGTCAAGACTGATTCTGGTTGGTAGTTTCCTGAGACAGGAAATGTAGAAGGAGGAACAATTTTAAGGAAAAATTAACACATTAGAATTTGGACATGTTGGGGCAGTCATGCCTATGGAATTCCCATTTGTTAGTGGATGGGAATATGGTCATGGAAATTTTTTAAAAGATGGGAATTAAAAATACAGAAATTGGGGCTTCCCTGGTGGCACAGTTGTTGAGAGTCCGCCTGCCGATGCATGGGACACGGGTTCGTGCCCCAGTCCGGGAAGATCCCACATGCCGGGGAGCGGCTGGGCCCGTGAGCCATGGCCGCTGAGCCTGCGCGTCTGGAGCCTGTGCTCCGCAACGGGAGAGGCCACAACAGTGAGAGGCTCGTGTACCACAAAAAAAAAAAAATACAGAAATTGGAAGTCATCAGCTAGACATAGTTCTAGAAACCATGGGGGTGGAAGACATTAGGCAGAGAGAGAAAGGAAAGAGGAAGAGAGTGCAGAATAGAATCCTGAGATTACCAACATTCAAAAGGCAAGCCAGAGATTCAGAGTAATGAAAAGTCCCAATTTTGCTCTTAGCAGCTGTGTCACTTTGAGCAAGCTGATTAAGCATTCTAATTCCCAATTTTCTGATCTGTACAATGGGTATAGTACTCACGGCGTCCTCACAAGACAACTCACATCGCTCCCTTCTGGGAGGTCCAACAGCCTCTATTAGCTACATATCATATGGCTGCCTGGTCATATATTTTGTTTTCTTTTTTTTCTCCAATATTAAATTGTATGGCCTATCTTACATACCCTGATATCCCTACACGGCTTTGATGCTGAGCACTCATAATTATGCAGATATTATTGAACCTGAAAGCAAATACTAAGGGAAAAAAAATAGGTTCCCATGTTGTTCACCTGGACTTCAGTTTCTTTAATCTGCCAAAAATGCAGGCACATCCCACTTTAAGGAAATCAGGAAGATACAATTTCATACAACTCAAACAGGTTTAAGGCTGGGAAAATTAAATTACCTCACCAAAAACTACCATGTGCTTCACAACTGCATTTTGAATGACTCAATCTTATGGACAGGTTTACACCCAGTGGGCTCAGCAGTGGCGCTGATACATCAGCCTGAACTTTTTGTGTTTTTCTCAAATTTCAGGCCATTGATCGATTTAATGCCTGTTGAACTTGAATGTTTAAAGCCTGTGGCTCTAGTGACGGCAAATGTATTTACCAATGGACAATGGTTGGGATGAATTTCCTATCAGCCCTACAGGGAAAGTGCATTTCTAGGAGAAACTTTTCCTGGGATTGAGAGGTTTTCCAAGAAAAAGCAGAGGAGTTCAGGTTGTTAAGCAAACATTTATGGCCTCCCTTTGAAAACAAATTTTGTTTCAGACAGTGCAAATCCATAAACTCTTCTAGTTCAAGTTTTATGACATGACATGGAATGAAAGGGACCATGCCGGGAAATATCTTATGAAATCTAAATCAAGAACTTACATGTTTTGCATTATATATAACATTCTAAAGGCTGTAACACTTTATTTTTTTGTCACATCTTTATTGGAGTATAATTGCTTTACAATGTTGTGTTAGTTTCTGCTGTACGACAAAGTGAATCAGCTATATGTATACATATATCCCCATATCCCCTCCCTCTTGCTTCTCCCTCCCACCCTCCTTATCCCACCCCTCTAGGTCATCACAAAGCACTGAGCTGATCTCCCTGTGCTATGCAGTAGCTTCCCACTAGCTATCCTTTTTACATTTGGTAGTATATATACGTCCATGCCACTCTCTCACTTTGTCCCAGTTTACCCTTCCCTCTCCCCATGTCCTCAAGTCCATTCTCTACGTCTGCAACTTAATTCCTGCCCTGCCCCTAGGTTCAGCAGTACCATTTTTTTAGATTCCATATATACGTGTTAGCATATGGTATTTGTTTTTCTCTTTCTTACTTCACTCTGTATGACAGACTCTAGGTCCATCCACCTCACTACAAATAACCCAATTTCTTTTTTAATGGCTGAGTAACAATTCCATTGTATATGTGTGCCACATCTTCTTTATCCATTCATCTGTTGATGGACACTTAGGTTGATTCCATGTCCCAGCTATTATAAATACTGCTGCAGTGAACATTGTGGTACATGTTTCTTTTTGAATTATGGTTTTCTCAGGGTATATGCCCAGTAGCGGGATTCCTGGGTCATATACTAGTTCTATTTTTAGTTTTTTAAGGAACCTCCATACAGTTCTCCATAGTGGCTGTATCAATTTACATTCCCACCAACAGTGCAAGAAGATTCCCTTTTCTCCACACCCTCTCCAGCATTTCTTGTTTCTAGATTTTTTGATGATGGCCATTCTGACTGGTGTGAGGTGATACTTCATTGTGGGTTTTTTTTTTTTTTGCCGTACGCGGGCCTCTCACTGTTGTGGTCTCTCCCGTTGCGGAGCACAGGCTCCAGAAGCACAGGCCCAGCGGCCACGGCTCACAGGCCCAGCCGCTCCGCAGCATGTGGGATCCTCCTGGACCGGGGCACGAACCCGTGTCCCCTGCATCGGCAGGCGGACTCTCAACCACTGTACCACCAGGGAAGCCCTTCATTGTGGTTTTGATTTGCATTTCTCTAATGGTTAGTGATGCTGAGCATCTTTTCATGTGTTTGATGGCAATCTGTATGCCTTCCTTTGAGAAATGTCTGTTTAGGTCTTCTGCCCATTTTTGGATTGGGTTATTTGTTTTTTTGATATTGAGCTACATGAGCTGCTTGTATATTTTTGAAATTAATCCTTTGTCAGTTGCTTCATTTACAAATATTTTCTCCCATTCTAAGGGTTGGCTTTTTGTCTTGTTTATGGTTTCCTTTGCTGTGCAAAAGCTTTTAAGTTTCATTAGGTCCCATTTGTTTATTTTTGTTTTTATTTCCATTTCTCTAGGAGCTGGGTCAAAAAGGATCTTGCTCTGATTTATGTCATAGAGTGTTCTGCCTATGTTTTCCTCTAAGAGTTTGATAGTTTCTGGCCTTACATTTAGGTCTTTAATCTATTTAGAGTTTATTTTTGTGTATGGTGTGTAATACTTTTTAAATGGTAGTTTTACCTGTGGAAACTATGCCATTTTCACTTAAGACTTGGGTACTTGGACAAGCAAATCTGATGGCACAGTATAAAGCAAATTAAAGTCTCTACATGTTTGTTTATTTCTAATTTTCATATTTAACACATTGTTAACAGAACTCAGAGGACTCAAGCCAGGCCACAATACAATAACAACCATTTAAAAAACTCCTTGATAAGTGGTTCACAAGAAGTGACCTTGTTATCAAACGCTTCTGCACACCGGTGTTTTGTGTTCCCAAAGAAACACAAACCTGAGTGGAAGCTACACTGTAAACAGGGTGGTGCCGGGCTGAGCCAACTCTCTGGCAGGAGCACACGGGGGAAGGGCACAAGCGGCCTCCAGCTCTCCTATCCTTGTAACATAGAGAATCGATTATAAAAAGAGAATCAATTCTGCAATCTGGGTGTGACAGTGGCACTTTGGAGTCATTTAACTGTAATATGACCCCACAAGGCAATTCAGTGTTAAATAGTGATTATGTTATTCAGTGGAGTCCAGGCTGTTATATATAGAATCATAGACTGTCAGGACTAGAAAGGGCCTTAGGGATCATTTTCTTTGGCACCCTCGTTGTACAGATTAGAAATGCCTAAAGGAAGACAGGGGCTTAGTCAAGACTCTTCAGCTGTTCAGGGTAGATTTAAGAGCAGACTTTGAGCCTCCTGACACTACACTCCTCCAACGTGCTGGGCAGAAGCCAGCAGCCATGCGGAGGGCCTGACCTGCAGCATCCTTTCCTGCTCATCCAGGACAGCAATGCAGCACCCCCTGCCTGAAGCTAAGGTAGCACAGAGCCCCTTATTGTACTAAAGTTAAGATTCTTATAAAACCAGAAACTTACAAATGATCAGGAAAAGAACTACACGCCTAAAGTTATGTTTTTGCTTTGTCAGCAATTAAAGTATCATTGGCCTGGATTTTGTTAATGCATGTTTCTTTTCTCTCTCTCTCTCCCTTGTTTTTCTTTAAGATATTTAATCCCTTTAGACCAGCAAAGATTCATCTTTTCATTTGTGGCAGAAAACTAGGCAGAAGAAATAAATCTAATAGAAAATATTCTTATTTCCTAAGAATGCTGCAAGGATTAAAGTACAGTTAAATCCAAGGTCTTCAATGATGTGATTTTCATTCTAATCCACATCCCAAAATATTATTTATTGTTAACACCATTGACTTAGCTTAATAATTACCTGGGTAATAATTTAAACAAAGTGCTTCCAACTGGCATGATATACAATTTGCTTTGTTGAGTTTTTTTTTTCCCTTTACCTTGGAAAATGTCATAATAGATAGCTATATTCATAATAGTCTCCTGTGTTTAAAATCTGGTTCCTGGAAGTGATTCATACATGTCAACTATTAGCTTTGTGGTGACATTTTGCAGAAACATCAACGACACCTCGGATGCACCTACTTTGTTTGGCAGTAAAGGTATTTTGTCAAAGTTCACAGTGAACAAGCAGCATTACCAGTTTTTATAAAAACCATGTTTGTTTCTCCAGCCACTACTGAAAGACAAGACAGTGTTTTCCAATGTAGATTCATGTTATGGTCAAGAAATCTGGCACACACAACAGCTAAGTGAAAATTCAATCCTGCATCCAGTTTTCGAAATGTAAGGCCAAACTTTACCGAGAGAGATGGAGAACAGCTTCCACTATATTCGAACCATCTTTGGCATTTGTTTTATAAAATAATGCCCCATAGGTCTGTAAAAAATATAAATACACCATTAAATGAAGGCTTTAATTAGGTTTCCTGGAATGTTAGCTTTTAAAACCAATAAAATAAAATAAAAATGCTCCCCTTTTGAGTGTGCTAAAACTAATAGCTAAGAAATTGAATTCAAAGTTTCAATACTTTTAAAAAAAACAGGTTTGAGCCTAGTTATTCCAGGAACAACTCCTAGTCAGAGGATTTTTATTTTGCATCCAAAAAAAACCCCATAATACAAAATTTCATGTTTTAAGGTTCTTATTTCCAAGAGTCAAACATGCTACCAAGTGCTCTCTATCAAATAATTTGAGAGAGAGAAAAATGATAGCTTAAGGTAACCACTCAGGAATTAAATGTCCATCTAAAGCATGTGATGAATTGGGAGGTTTGGATTGACATATAGACACTAATATGTATAAAATGGATAACTAATAAGAACCTGCTGTATAAAAAATAAATAAATAAATAAATAGGTAAGAAAGAAAGTAAAGTATGTCTTCTTTTGGCCAGAAGCTAACACACATTCCCCTTCACCCTATCATCTTTTCCTATCAAGATTCAACAGCCTCTCTGTCACTAAAACCAATGGACATTTTCTAGTCCTCTATTTTTCAACCCCTCAGTGGTTATGCATACAATCATCGATCATACCACTCTCCTTCTTCAAACCCTTTAATGCTTTCCCCCATCCTTCTCAAGTAATACTGAAATGCTTACCTGGCCAACAAGGCTTAGCTTGTATGTGGCCCCAGCCAACCTCCCAGTGTTACCTGTCACCACTCTCCCTCACTCAAAATGCTCAAGTTACCCTGGCCGTCCCTCTATTTCCCCAATGCTCCAAATTCCCTCCCACCTCAGGACCTGTGCACCTACTGTTCACACTACTAAGTCATCCCCTACCCCACTAACCCCCTTCACCAGGCTGACTTTTACCTCCCTTCTAGATTTTTAGGTAATCCTCCCTTGAAGTTAAGTGTTTTCTAACTCTGAAAAGTCGATATTAGGTTTTCCTATTATAAAACCTCTTGACATATGTATCTTCCCAGTATAGCACTTGCCACAGCTGTAATTGACCAAGTTATTTTTGTGTGTCTTTGTCTAACAAGCTGGAGACAATTTCCCTTAGGAAAGGAGAACTGTGTGTGCTGTGGGGCTGGGTGTGGGCGACATAGCCCTGTGTGGGATATGGGCAGGATGTGATGGGTGTTCCGGAGCAGAGAGAAAGGGAAGAACCTAACAACAGGCAAAGACTACCATGAAACCTTTACCCATGTGCCCCCAAATCCACAGAAAAGCTTTAAAAAAAAACAGACATGAATATATTTCTAGTAGAAATGGGTAGTGCTGCTACCTGGCACAGCCAGGATGTTATGGGGTGAAATAGAGACTGCCTTTGAGGACGCAGGAGGGTGGAGGTCAAGAGATGCATAATAAGGAAGCAAACCTCGGGAAATCTGAGAAATCGTGAAGAGGGAATAAAACTGTTCTGCAGCCAGGAATTCTGAAACCTCTAGAGGGACACGTGGATTACATGAGTTTAATATCTATCTGCCCCAGACAGTAAACTACGTGAGGGCAAGGACAGTCTGCTTTGTTCTCTACCCTTTGCTCAGCTCACAATAAGTGCTTTTCACATGGTGGATACAATTAAATATGTGTTGAATCAATCTCTTCTGTATTTCATTGCCTAGTTTTGATGTTTATCATATTTGGTTCAAAGTTCTAAAGTTTAAAACAAGTAATAATTCCAACTTAAAAGAGTGAGGTTGGGACTTCCCTGGTGGTCCAGTGGCGAAGACTCCGAGCTCCCAATGCAGGGGGTCCAGGTTCGATCCCTGGTCAGGGAACTAGATCCCACATGCCACAACTAAGAGTTTGCAAGTCACAACTAAAGACCCCGCATGTCACAACTAAAAGATCCTGCGTGCTGCAACTAAAGATCCCGTGTGTCACGACGAAGACCTGATGCAGCCAAATAAATAAATAAATAAATAATATTTTTTAAAAATAGTGAGCTTGAAACTTCTTTTTAAAGTTAACATGTATATGCTACAGAGCAGTCCTTTCATGGTGCTGAGGACAGACAGCAACGATAGCAACATCAGGTCAGACTGTTAGGGTAAGAACCTCTTATTTAACCCAAGGAGCATCTGGTTCCTTGTTTGGGTAAAACAAGTCACAAGAGGGCCATGCAGCCTTCTGATACAATGATAATAACGAGAGAATAAACATTACCCACAATAACAATCTGGACAGAAATAGGGTCCAACCACTATACAAATGCATAACCAAAAAGAATTTTACACTATTCCAACTGAATACAAACCTTACAGAAAAGAACAAGTCTTCCAATTCCCTTCACCCCTTCACGCAGGTGACACACAGCACCACCTGCTGCCCCTTGGCACAAGGACCCTCTGGAACCAAACCCATGTTTTCAAAATAGGACACCCATTCTTTTCCCTTTACCCAAATTCCGGGACTAGAGAAGGGTTCCAGGAGCTGGGGAAGAGTGAGGAGGAAGACGGGATAATTTTGCCTCCTCTTTGTCCCTGACACTCAGTGGAGGGAAACGATCACGTGATGCTTTTACCTCTCTAAGGGATTTAATTCTTGGTGCAATTACTAACAGTTATGGGGCAGACAGGCATGGGGGGTACTGGGAGTTCTGCCTGTATAAGGACGGAAGACCCATCAAACTGAGTGGAGGTCCATCAAACAACCTCTTCAGCTAAGGGTGACAAAAGTGGAAGACCCCTTCCAGCTTGAACCCACTCTCACTCTTACCATGGCCAGTTTTTCTCCAAGGTACCCTGGGACATGTTTTTGTCCCTCTGCTTTGGCAGCGTCATGAAGATCAGCCTTGTTTCCTACCAACACGATAGGAATGCTCTCATGGGCTGCAGCCTACCATGAAGAAAAGGAAAAAACTGTGCACACGTCACACATTGGACAAGTTATGAGGATGATGACGACAACAGCTACCATTTCCAAACGCCCCTTATGTGCCAAAGGATGTGTACACAGTATCCTCAAACCTCAAACTATCTCTAAAAGGAGCCAAACTTTCTCCCATTGCCAGGTGAGAAAATTGAAATTCAGAGAGGTTAAATAAGACCTTGTAAGGACCAGGGCCAGGGTGGTCCAAACTGATTCCATCACCCTCGCCACTCTACAAACCAATAAAACTCAAGAGGCGTGACCACAAAACTCTACTCGGCTGTGGTGCCCACATAATTTTCCACCACTTTCACTCCAAACAGTGGTGATTACAAATCAACTTCATTACCCCAGGTATAAAACACACAAGAATTCCCTCAGCTACAATGGGACAAAAATGGAGTCTGAAAGTTCCACACTCACTGCTCTATGGTTTATAACAAAAGCAAAATACAAGGGCCCTAAAGGTCAACAGTTTTCTTGCAAGGAGTCACTGAGCGATCACTCAAAGTAACAGACTCTTAGGATTAAGGCCCCAAATCAGCACAGCACGCTGTCATACAGCCCCGACACTCACAGGGGAGCTGGCGAGTGCAGCGGAAGCGGTGAGAGGCAGGATTAAGCTTGAGACCCCACCAAGCCCACCACGTGGCTGCTCACTGGCTGCGTGAAGTCAGGCAAGTCTGTTCCTGGTTCTGCCTCAACTTCCCTACCTGTAAAATGAAGGGATCAGCAAGGGCACATCCCCCTTCAGCAGGCGGGATGAGAAGGGAGGACAAACAGACAACCCTTGCTCTGGATCCTGAGCAAGAGAGACAGCAGCCCTGACTGAGACGTGGGGAATGACCCTTTGCGGTGCCTAAAGACATCCAGGTGCTCATCCGCTTCGGTGCCACACCTGATACAGCATCAAGAAATGAGCCTCAGCAACAAGGAAACTGTATTCGACTTCCTTTCTCTTCAGATCATTTTCCTCCAACTGAACGTACCAGAGTGAAGTAAAAGCGAAGGGGAGAAGGGGAGAAGGAAATGAAAGGCCTTCCCTAAAACTGGACACCCCACCCATTAAGGTGCTAAGTATTTGAGTTCAGTGGGGAATTGCTAAGGATCCAAGGGGGCATCACGTGGAAGCCATGAATAAAATATTCGCTTAAGTGTTTCCCTGGTGGCACAGTGGTTGAGAATCTGCCTGCTAGTGCAGGGGACACGGGTTCGAGCCCTGGTCTGGGAGGATCCCACATGCCGCGGAGCAACTAGGCCCGTGAGCCACGACTACTGAGCCTGCGTGTCTGGAGCCTGTGCTCCACAACGAGAGGCCGCGATAGTGAGAGGCCTACACGCCACAATGGGGAGTGGCCCCCACTTGCCACAACTAGAGAAACCCTCGCACAGAAATGAAGACCCAACGCAGCCATAAATAAATACATAAATAAATTTTTAAAATTAAAAAAAGTACTTAAAAAATATATATATATATTCGCTAAGTAAGCCAAGGGTCTGACCGTCTAAATGACGTCCCAAAGTCATACAGGAACATACTGGCACCTCCTTCAAGTCCTGACTCAAATATCACCTTCTGGTGTGGCTACCCTGACCACACTACCTGCAGCCCCCTGCCTCACCGTAAGGCCCGTTACCCAGCCCTCTTTTTGTTTTCATAACATTTATCACTTCCTATCATTCTACTTATTTTATTTAAGTTTGTTGTGTGTTATGCCTCTCCCACTGGAGCACAAGCTCCATAAGGGTAGGGCTCTGTGTTTTATTAATGGATATATCACAAGCACTAGCCCAGTACACACACAAAGCAGGTATTTCAAAAATATTTTTGAATGTGTAAAAGAGATCAATATTGTTTGAATATTGTAAATATTCAAACAATAAATGATTTATGACAGGTAAGTAAATGGTCTTCATTTTATTAGAAGATTTTGTAACCCAGTGGTTTTTAATCAAAGTGTATTAATTATTCATTCAGAGGGTCCATTCACCACTGACATTCTACTGCTTCTCAGCCCTCTGGCTTACCCCAACAATCTCACCATTAGTTTCTACCCATATTTATAGTGGCCATATAAATCATCCCAATACAATTTCCTCAAATTAGAAAAGGTAAGCCATGGCAAAGATTCACTGTGATAAGTGAAAAGTCAAATGCCAAGTGGCATCTAATTTCTTCTACATAACAAATTCAAGAATTCGTCTTGAATACAGTTTTCTTCCTTTTTAGACCACATGAAAGGTAATACGAATAGCTAAAAAGGTCACTTATCATATGTAGGTGCTTATTTAGCAAATTATGGCCATGGGGCCCCTGGCACAGGCCACAGCTGGTCACTAAGGGCTATTTCAACACTGCCTTTTGTGCCTCCTTTTCTTGAATATAATCCGAAGTCTTAAAATGAAGACCAAATCCAACAGTTCCAACAATGTTTTGCTATAGATCTTAAATATCTGTAGGTATGAGTGAGCTGGGGTTATCCATTCTCACCGGATTCTCCGAACTCACTGGTCTATCCCAGGGAGGTCATCTGTTCCCTTGAGTAGATGCCTCTCCTCTATGCACTAACTACCTTGGAGATCCTTTCTTGACATCAAAAGATTTTTTTTTCTTAATTTGCTGCACACTCTGGTGCTTAATCAAAGGAGCAACCAGTGTTGAATCAGGAGGTCCCATTTCCCCTTCTACTCCTAACCCCTAAATAACCAAAAACCAGTGTCATACACTTTCTATGCCTTAGGTTTCTCATAAAAAGTGAGAATAACATTACATTTCTTACCTCCTTTCTCAGATATGTTACAGAGGTGAATACAACATGTGGGAAATTTTGTGAAATAAAATACTATATAAATGTCAACACGCTTTCATTGTGTTCATAATAATTTTAAGCTGTGATATTTCAGTTGAACAAAATGCATGTTTATCTATCATTGTCTAAGTCTTACTGCAATTTCAACCAGTCATTTCTTAAATCACTTCTCTAGTTAGAAAGAAAACACTCATTCTGGTGATGTACAGGGTATGAAATAGGCCCAACTGAAGAATCTAGAGGCTAACTTGAGATCAGACAGCAATCAGTTCTCTGTTCAGCAACCACTGCACTTAAAGCCTGTTAAAAATGACAGATAATAGACTTACTTGAAAAATTGTATTAGCCACCAGTTTTGTTTTGTTTTTCTCCAGGAGAGAGTGCTAAACCATGGCTTGAACTGCAGTGTCATGGTTATTAATGACTGTTGGTAGCACACTAACTGTGGTCAAAATCATTTCCTACTTTAAAAAGTATTTACCATGGGGCTTCCCTGGTGGTGCAGTGGTTGAGAATCTGCCTGCTAATGCAGGGGACATGGGTTCGAGCCCTGGGCTGGGAGGATCCCACATGCCATGGAGCAACTAGGCCCGTGAGCCACAGCTACTGAGCCTGCGCATCTGGAGCCTGTGCTCCGCAACAAGAGAGGCCGCGATAGTGAGAGGCCCGTGCACTGCAATGAAGAGTGGCCCCCACTTGCCACAACTAGAGAAAGCCCTCACACAGAAACGAAGACCCAACACAGCAAAATAAATAAATAAATAAATAAATAAATAAATAAATAAATAAATAAATAAATAAACAAACTCCTATCCCCAACATCTTCTTTAAAAAAAAAAAAAGTATTTACCATGAACCCAAAGGATATGAAAGCTCCTCAGATGAAAGACACCATCTTACTGGAGCAAAACAAAGCACAGATAGTTACCACACATGTTTAAAATACCAACTGGTTATCTCAGTGGTACTTTGAGATGTGTAAATCACCCAAATCACTACCAGAAAGAATAAGGTCGAGAACACAGTTCTCTATGCTATAGAATTTGGACCTGGCACAAGCTCACACCCAGGTGGTATCTCACCTATGCCTCTAGCACACATGGCGGCCCTATTATACCTCCAATCACACTACACACCCAGCCCCATCACCCCCTTGTTTGTGAGAGTTGCTGCCCCTTCTTGGGCTGCCTGAATTTTCATTCGCTGCCCATGGATTTCTGATTTTATCTATAAGAAAACACAGAAGTTATCTTTTTTCCCCAGAAGCTCACTTTAGTAGTGTCCTTGGCTCTGTGGGAACTTGCCCAGCTACTAAGGAAGAGACCAGTACTGCCAGATGCCACTGGGAACCCCACATCTCACATCCAGTTCTTCCTGATGGCCTGGATCAGTGGCTTCTAATCAAGTTCGTTTTGACAAAGAAGAGAAAGTGCATTTTCCAAGACAGCCTGTGACTCTGCTGCGTAACTTTTTTGTTTCTCTGTTTTCACTTCTTACCTCAACCGTATCTTCCCATTCTCTTACATTGAGAAAGCTTTTCTCACGTGTAACATCATACAGCAGCAAAACACCATCTGCTCTTCTGAAGAAAGACTTAGCAATACTTCTGAATCTGGAAGAGAGAAAAGCAGGTAAGTAACGGCTCTAATCAGTCAGTCAGTTTGGGTCTGCCTCATTCTTCATCTCTTTCATGCTCACTTTCTTCTCATCTTCTAAAATAACCCCCAATTGTGAAGAATCTAATAACAGCCTATTACTGTGAAATAGCCATCCCCGAGGCCTAGAATGACTTGGTGAATGGTAACAGCATAAGAATCTGGGCTGCTGATTTAGAAAAGCAAATCATTTTCTCCACCAAACAATCCCAAGAATGTCTACAAGCCTCAGAGCATAGCTTGAGAGCATTAGTTCTAAAAATTTCAGCCTCAGCAGCAAGCTACCAGATCCCCTGTGGACGTACAGAGAAGGATGGAAGAAGAGGCACATCAGAGAAAAATTATTTTGGGGGTGTTGGGTAGGGAATACTGTGGGTGGGTGGGAGAAGAACTACCCATGTGCAACACCACAGGGCACACACACAGGGTACGGAGCGCTCACCAGAGGAAGAGCACACCTCCACCCACAGGTCCTAACTCTAAACCAGGTGCAGCACTTTACAGGACCTTAAATTGGGCCATGTCAACCACACATATTTTTTAAATGGCTTGTCTGTGCAAACCTCAGCAGAATTCAAAGTATTATGGAAAGCACTTGCCTCTCCTGCCCAGCCGTATCCCAGTGCTGCAGGGCTGTTAGCTCTCCATCTACGATGAGAGTTTTCATTTGAAAATCAACTTCTGAAAAAAAAAAAAGAGGACATGGAGAACACGATGTAAATAATTCCATCGGTTTTTACTTTCAAGCCCTATTTGGATGAGACAAGGGCCACTAAGCCAAAGTTCAGCGAGGTAGAGAGAAATGAACCTGGCCTTCAAGAAGAGTAACCTTCACAAACTAATTATAAGTCAGACCACAGACATGTGCACAGATGCACATCCGCAGGTTGGCTGACTGGGGAAGGATTTGATCTATGGACAAAAGGAAAATCTATGTTCTATTTGCCCATGTAATTAGATGGACTCAGTTATATCTGTGTGTGTGCATGCACATAAATATGCCTATGTATATATGTATATATGCAGGTATACTCTGTATATGTACATATGGTACGCTCTCTAGCAACCGAACCAAATACTGTGGTATTTTTATGAATCAAACTGAAGTGAAATTTCAAATTTGTTATCTTGAAGGGTATAACAGAGGACCACAAATTTACAAAGACACCCACTGTGTAAACCCCCCAAGCGGGCCCAGATGTAAAACTGGGTTCCAGAAGTAAACCCTCAGATGTAAACCCCCCCAGTCATAAACATGGGGCCCAGATGTAAACCTGGGTGGAAGCCATAACCTGCTCAGACGTCAGCCGAACCCCCCAATGCTGCGCGCAGGAGCAGAGAAGGCAAGCGCCCAATGCCCCACATGACTCACACCCGAGCCTGGACCTCAGGCAACTGCAACTAACCTGGAAGCCCCTGACAGGAGGCCGCCCCTCAGGTGTCTCCAGAACCTGAGGAGAGGAACTCCTGACAGGATGCCTGGGCTTCAGGCAACTCCGTGACAGGATGGCTGACCGAGCCGTGTGGCTGACAGGATCTTGGTGTTCCGGCCGGGTGTCAGGGCTGTGCCTCTGAGGTGGGACAGCCGAGTTCAGGACACCGGTCCACCAGGGACCTCCTGGCTCCACATAATATCAAATGGCAAAAGCTCTCCCAGAGATGTCCATCTCAAAGCTAAGACCCAGGTCCACTCAAAGACCAGCAAGCTACAGTGCTGGACACCCTATGCCAAACAACTAGCAAGACAGAAATACAACCCCACTGATTAGCAGAGAGGCTCCATAAAATCATAATAAGGTCACAGACACCCCAAAACACAACACCGGATGCAGTCCTGCCCACTGGAAAGACAAGATCCAGCCTCATCCACCAGAACACAGACACTAGTCTCCTCCACAAGAAGGCCTACACAACCCATTGAAACAACCTTAGCCACTGGGGGCAGACACCAAAAACAACGGGAACTGCAAACCTGCAGTCTGCAAAAAGGGGACCCCAAACACAGTAAGTTAAGCAAAATGAGAAGACAGAGAAACACACAGCAGATGAAGGAGCAAGGTAAACACCCATCAGACCAAACAAATGAAGAGGAAATAGGCTGTCTACCTGAAAAAGAATTCAGAGTACTGATAGTAAAGATGACCCAAAATCTTGGAAATAGCATGGAAAAAAGACAAGAAACATCGAACAAAGACCTAGAAGAACTAAAGAGCAAACAAACAATGATGAACAACACAATAAATAAATTAAAAACTCTCTAGAAGGAATCAATAGCAGAATAACTGAGGCAGAAGAATGGATAAGTGACCTGGAAGATAAAATAGTGGAAATAACTACCAGAGAGCAGAAAGAAGAAAAAAGAATGAAAAGAATTCAGGATAGTCTCAGAGACCTCTGGGACAACATTAAATGCACCAACATTCGAATTATAGGGGTCCCAGAAGAAGAAGAGAAAAAGAAAGGGAATGAGAAAATATTTGAAGAGATTATAGTTGAAAACTTCCCTAATATGGGAAAGGAAATTGTTAATCATGTCCAGGAAGCACAGAGAGTTCCATACAGGATAAATCCAAGGAGAAACACTCCAAGACACATATCAATCAAACTATCAAAAATTAAATACAAAAAAAAAACCTAAAAGCATCAAGGGAAAAGCAACAAGTAACATACAAGGGAATTCCCATAAGGTTAACAGCTGATCTTTCAGCAGAAACTCTGCAAGCCAGAAGGGACTGGCAGGACATATTTAATGTGATGAAAGGGGAAAACCTACAACGAAGATTACTCTACCTGGCACGGATCTCATTCAGATTCGATGGAGAAATTAAAAACTTTACAGACAAGCAAAGACTAAGAGAATTCAGCACCACCAAACCAGCTTTACAACAAATGCTAAAGGAACTTCTCTAGGCAGAAAACACAAGAGAAGGAAAAGACGTACAATAAGAAACCCAAAACAATTAAGAAAACGGTAATAGGAACACACATATCGATAACTACCTTAAATGTAAATGGATTAAATGCTCCAACCAAAAGACATAGACTGGCTGATTGGATACAAAAACAAGGCCCATATATATGCTGTCTACAAGAGACCCACTTCAGACCTACAGACACATACACACTGAAAGTGAGGGGATGGAAAAGATATTCCATGCAAATGGAAACCAAAAGAAAGCTGGAGTAGCAATTCTCATATCAGACAATATAGACTTTAAAATAAAGACTATTACAAGAGACAGAGAAGGACACTCCATAATGATCAAGGGATCAGTACAAGAAGAAGATATAACAATTGTAAATATTTATGCACCCAACATAGGAGCACCTCAATACATAAGGCAAATGCTAACAGCCATAAAAGGGGAAATTGACAGTAACACATTCATAGTAGGGGACTTTAACACCCCACTTTCACCAATGGACAGATCATCCAAAATGAAAATAAATAAGGAAACACAAGCTTTAAATGATACATTAAACAAGATGGACTTAATTGATATTTATAGGACATTCCATCCAAAAACAACAGAATACACTTTCTTCTCAAGTGCTCATAGAACACGCTCCAGGACAGATCATATCTTGGGTCACAAATCAAGCCTTGGTAAATTTAAGAAAACTGAAATCGTATCAAGTATCTCTTCTGACCACAACACTATGAGACTAGATATCAATTACAGGCAAAAATCTGTAAAAAATACAAACACATGGAGGCTAAACAATACATTACTAAATAACCAAGAGATCACTGAAGAAATCAAGAGGAAATCAAAAAATACCTAGAAACAAATGACAATGTAAACACAACGACCCAAAAACTATGGAATGCAGCAAAAGCAGTACTAAAAGGAAGTTTACAGCGATAAAATCTTACCTCAAGAAACAAGAAAAAACTCAAATAAACAACCTAACCTTACACCTAAAGCAATCAGAGCAAGAAGAACAAAAAGTCCCCAAAGTTATCAGAAGGAAAGAAATCATAAATGATGAATTGGGAGATTGGGATTGACATATATACACTAATATGTAAAAAATGGATAACTAATAAGAACCTGCTATATAAAAAAATAAATAAAATAAAATTCAAAAATTCAAAAAAAAATTAGAAATGAAAAAGGAGAAGTAACAAGTCACACTGCGGAAATACAAAGGATCATGAGAGATTACTACAAGCAACTTTATGCCAATAAAATGGACAACCTGGAAATGGAAATATTCTTAGAAAAGCACAACCTTCTGAAACTGAACCAGGAAGAAATAGAGAATAAGAACAGACCAATCACAAGCACTGAAATTGAAACTGTGATTAAAAATCTTCCAACAAACAAAAGCCCAGGACCAGATGGCTTCACAGGTGAAGTCTATCAAACATTTAGAGAAGAGCTAACACTTATCCTTCTCAAACTCTTCCAAAATATAGCAGAGGGAGGAACCCTCCCAAACTCATTCTACGAGGCCACCTTCACCCTGATACCAAAAGCAGACAAAGATGTCACAAAGAAAGAAAACTACAGGCCAATATCACTGATGAATATAGATGCAAAAATCCTCAACAAAATACTAGCAAACAGAATCCAACAACACATTAAAAGGATCATACACCATGATCAAGTGGGATTTATCCCAGGAACGCAAGGATTCTTCAATATACGCAATTCAATCAATGTGATACACCATATTAACAAATAGAAGGAGAAAAACCATATGATCTTCTCAATAGATGCAGAAAAAGCTTTCGACAAAATTCAACACTGATTTATGATAAAAACTCTCCAGAAAGTAGGCATAGAGGGAACCTACCTCAACATAATAAAGGCCATATATGACAAACCAACATCGTTCTCAATGGTGAAAAACTGAAACCATTTCCTCTAAGATCAGGAACAAGACAAGGTTGCCCACTCTCACCACTATTATTCAACATAGTTTTGGAGGTTTTAGCCACAGCAATCAGAGAAGAAAAAGAAATAAAAGGAATCCCAATCGGAAAAGAAGAAGTAAAGCTGCCACTGCTTGCAGATGACATGATACAACACATAGAGAATCCTAAAGACGCTATACCAGAAAACTACTAGAGCTAATCAATGAATTTGGTAAAGTAGCAGGATACAAAATTAATGCACAGAAATCTCTTGCATTCCTATACACTAATGATGAAAAATCTGAAAGAGAAATTAAGGAACACTCCCATTTACCACTGCAACAAAAAGAATAAAATACCTAGGAATAAACCTACGTAAGGAGACAAAAGACCTGTATGCAGAAAACTGTAAGACACTGATGAAAGAAATTAAAGATGATACAAACAGATGGAGAGATATACTATACTCTTGGATTAGAAGAATCAACATTATGAAAATGACTATACCACCCAAAGCAACCTACAGATGCAATGCAATCTCTATCAAACTACCAATGGCATATTTCACAGAACTAGAAAAAATTTCACAATCTGTATGGAAACACAAAAGACCCCGAATAGCCAAAGTAATCTTGAGAAAGAAAAACAGAGCCGGAGGAATCAGGCTCCTGGACTTCACACTACACTACAAAGCTACAGTAATCAAGACAGTATGGTACTGGCACACAAACAGAAATACAGATCAATGGAACAGGATAGAAAGCCCAGAGATAAATCCACACACATATGGTCGCCTTATTTTTATAAAGGAGGCAAGAATATACAATGGAGAAAAGGCAGCCTCTTCAGTAAGTGGTGCTGGGAAAATTGGACAGCTACATGTAAAAGAATGAAACTAGAACACTCCCTAACACCATACACAAAAAAAAAACTCAAAATGGATTAAAGACCTAAATGTAAGGCCAGACACTATAAAACTCTTAGAGGAAAACAAGGCAGAACACACAATGACATAAATCACACCAAGATCCTTTTTGACCCACCTCCTAGAGAAATGGAAATAAAAACAAAAATAAACAAATGGGACCTAATGAAACTTAAAAGCTTTTGCACAGCAAAGGAAACCATAAACAAGATGAAAAGACAACCCTCAGAATGGGAGAAAAGATTTGCAAATGAAGCAACTGACAAAGGATTCATCTCCAAAATTTACAAGCACCTCATGCAGCTCAATATGAAAAAAACAAACAGCCCAATCCAAAAATGGGCAGAAGACCTAGACATTTCTCCAAAGAAGATATACAGATTGCCCATAAATACATGAAAGGATACTCAACATCACTAATCGTTAGAGAAATGCAGATCAAAACTACAATGAGGTATCACCTCACACCGGTGAGAATGGCCATCATAAAAAAATCTAGAAACAATAAATGCTGGAAAGGGTGTGGAGAAAAGGGAACCCTCTTGCACTGTTGGTGGGAATGTACATTGATACAGCCACTATGGAGAACTGTATAGAGGTTTCTTAAAAAACTAAAAGTAGAACTACCATACGACCCAACAATTCCACTACTAGGCATGTACTGTGAGAAATCCATAATTCAAAAAGAGTCATGTGCCACAATGTTCATTGCAGCTCTATTTACAATAGCCAGGATATGGAAGTAACCTAAGTATCATCAACAGATGAATGGATAAAGAAGATGTGGCACATATATACAATGGAATATTAATCAGCCATAAAAAGAAACAAAATCGAGTTATTTGTAGTGAGGTTGATTGACCCAGGGTCTGTCATACAGAGTGAAGTAAGTCAGAAAGAGGAAAAACAAACACCGTATGCTAACACATATATATGGAATCTAAAAAAAAAAAAAAAAAAAAAAAAAAAAAAAGGTTCTGAAGAACCTAGGGGCAGGACAGGAATAAAGACGCAGACGTAGAGAATGGACTTGAGGACACGGAGAGTGGGAAGGGTAAGCTGGGATGACGAGAGAGAGTGGCATGGACATATATACACTACCAAATGTAAAATAGATAGCTAGTGGGAAGCAGCCACATAGCACAGGGAGATCAGCTCGGTGCTTTGTGACCACCTGGGGGGGGATTAGGGAGGATGGGATGGAGGCTCAAAAGGGAGGGGATATGGGGACATATGTATGCATATGGCTGATTCACTTTGGTGTACAACAGAAACTAACACAGTACTGTGTAGCAATTATACTCCAATAAAGATCTATTAAAAAAAAGTTAAAAGAATGGAAGAGGGGCCCATCAGCAGTAAAGTGATTTAAGCGCATTGCTGGAAAAAGGAAACTGGATGGTAATGTACTGACAAAGGGAAGAGAGTTGGGGAAAAGGAGGTCCAGAAGATGTGTGTTGAAGGTCCTACTGTAGACAGAGAAGAGACAACTGGTCATGCAGAACCTCAGAGAGTGAGAAGGGGGGCTGAAAATAGAGATTAAAATTGTATACTAAGGCACACTGCCTCTCAAGCCCATAGCTGCTTTTACTCTAGGAAAGAAGAGCGGATAAGCCACAGCTGATTCCAAATGCAACAAGACAGGGTTTGTCTTTTTAAAAATAACTGAATGATTCCCAAAAGGAAAGCTAAGACTTCTCTCTAAACATCCATACCCCATGCACCTAGTAATCGGGGTCCCCTGTCTGACAGCCAGCTTCACACACAGAGCTCCAAGGAAGACCATCTTTCAGAGGAGATGCCTTGAGGTAAACAGATCTACTTGCTACATCAGCTACCTAAAATGATCTGAAATTCCAAGATGACATCTGGGTAGCAAGTTTAAAAAGCAATCAGTCCAATAAGAATAGAAATTTCCTGGACTCCAAAATTAGTACTTTCAAGGAGAAAAAAACAAATTCCATGCACTGCAAAGAATAAGTAAGTTGCAAGGTATCAGTGATATCATGAAGATGGCAGAGTTTCTTTTTACAAGAAACCAAAAACTCAACCAGAGAATCCAAGAGAAATAAGCAACTTTACAAGAAAGTCATGAAGCAAACACAAAACCAGTTAAGAGGTAGCAAAACTTAGAACTGGCAGTACATAAAAGGGATTCATCTGACCACAAAGCTGGGAAACGCCTCTTTTGAGTGGCATAGGAATAATGACTTGAGAGAAAGAAATGAGTTTCTCAGAACCAGTGGCATAAGGTGTTGACAATTATACTAAATTGGTAAACTTCTGTATAGTTCTTTACAGCCTTTAACATGCTCTCCCATAAATCATCTCCTACTCTCTTACAGGACAACCCTAAGAGGCAGGCAGGAAGTCTGGTATAAACGCAAAAGCACCACCTGTGTAAAGACAGAAAGACAACCCATTGCTTATTAGCTGAGTGACTTTGAACAAGTTATTAAACCTGGAACTCATTGTTCCCATCCATAAAAGTGGGGAATTTGCACTTTCCTCAGAGAAAGTTTGAGAATTGAATTTTTTTTAATTATGAAAAAGAGCTTCATAAACTACAAAGTCAATAAAATGTTAGTTATTAGGGTTAGACAGGACAGTTTATTATTAATCTCCATTTACAGATGAGAAGCTAATGATCAAAATGAGGAAGTCAATTGTCCCATGTATTACAGGCAGAAATTGGCAGGTCTTGATAAGGACTCAGGCCTCGTCACTACTGACTCTCACTGTTCAGGGCCTGTTTGGTCTTCATCATATGCTGTATCAGGGCAAGAAACTCTGTCTCCTTTTGCAAACATCCTCTTAGTCTAAAGATTTGGGATGACATGGAAATAAGTAAAGACAGTGGCTAGGAGAATCTGTGACTCTAGCATAAAGCAAAGGATTGGTCCATTCAAATTCTGTAATAAAAGCTTAGTATGTATGGTCTAATGACCTGTGGAAATCAGATATAAGGTTGACATTGATAATAATTTTCCAAGAAGGATATGGGGAGAATTCTTAATAATTCCAGAGGTTTCAATAGCAATAACCCACAAAATGCAGTTAATTGTCAATCTCATTCAGTATAAAAACTGGAAGGAGCATTAAAGGTTATCATATGAACAATCAGAAAAGCAAAGTGATGTGCCCAAATTGCACAATGCCACTTTCATGGATGATTATTTTTTAAGCACCCATTTTCATTTTAGCTAAGATAATTCCATTAGTTATGGAGACCACCCACATGCAGGAAGTGAATCCAGTACTGTGCTGGAGACAATGTGTACCAGCAGGTGAGAGGCTATTTGTTTTAAGCATCTCTTCCCAAACTCTGTATTCAGTGATGTTGACTTGGGAGCTTGAAATCGGTAACGGCAGGAGTATTTATACCATGGAAATCGTCAAATGCTACAAATTCCTTCTTCCCTTCCTCCCCTCTCCAGAGCCTGTTGTTATTAAACATCTACCAGCACAGCAGAGTGAAACAGACCCTACTCATTAGAAACCAAATAGAGCAAAGGCCAAAACCAATTACACCTTTGCTTTCACTTCAACCGTTCTCTCCTACTTCTTGCTCATCAGGGATCCTCTAGATCTGGAACTTTCCACAGAGAAGAGAAATATGCATTTCACTTAATAAACATTCACTGAATACATGTTCCTTGTAGTAAGCTGGGTGTAGGGCTGCATGACAAGGAAAGACCATTTCCCTACTGTCATAAGCAGACCCGGGACTTGAGGGCCCTTGGTTGGTAAAGACCAAGGAAAGAAAACTGAGGTTTGATGGACAAGTGTTCAGGGCATCAGAAATATTTATTAGATCTATGCAAAAGATAAGATGCCCTTAGAAACAGAAAAAGAAATTAGGGGCCTTAAAAAAACTTTGTTTTTGCCAAGGAGTCCAATTTGATTCTGAAATCTGATCCATCTGTTGCTTCAATATGATTCCATATATTTTTAGTTGCTAATAATTTAGACACACTGAGATACTGAAAGTATCCCTCAAAGTCCACCTGCCACACACCTACCTTTCTGAGTTTCTTTATTGTCACTGTAGATCTCCCACTTCTGTTTCACGCTGAAGTCTGAGGTCACTGAGGGCTTCCTCAGCTTTGTATTTTTCCTGAAAGAAAAAAAAAGAAAGAAAGATTTTGTTCACTTAAATAGGTTCTTCAAAGTCCTGTGGGTGAGAAACATTTTGTGTCAAAAAGGCTGATCCCAGGTCTCCTACAGAGATGGTGAGAAGGGATAAGGGAAGTAACCAAACTTTAGATGCCCAGCACATCCATAACGGAAACCTACAAGAGTGAAAGAATTGAGGAATCTCTCAACCTACTTATACACATCACCTGGGGTGACACCTCTATGACCACTACTCAATTGTGATAGAGGGCTGTAACACATCAATTAACTAGCTAATTAATTACTGCTGTGTTTAATTAAAAGCTACTGGCACAGCCAAGGGCCCCAGTGCTTGCCTGAATCCTATCATGTCCTCAGGACTCAGGAAGTCCTGGTGGGTTTACTGTTTTTCCAAGAGCTTACACCTTATCTAAATTCAAATCACATCACATGCAAATTTCTATGCAAGTGCTGCCCTTTAGGCTGGTATTTCTCATATGTGTCACCCCTGGTGCAGAGAATGGCAGAAGGGCACCCCAGGAGGTCAGGGACTGAAGCGCTCATGAGTCCAGATACCTTGGAATGTTTTTCTCTTAACACATTATGGAAATTTATATCCTATGTTCAGTATTCAAATAAAGCTTTAAGTTTATAACTACTGGAATTGAGTGTAACAAGGCCTAAATAAATGGAGAGTATACCAGTTTTGTTCATTATTTATTATTATTAAGATGCCAATTCTTCCCAAATTGATCCTTAGATGCAACTGAAGTCCAAGCAAACCCCCAGCAGGGGACTTCCCTGGTGGTCCAGTGGGTAGGACTCCAAGCTCCAAATGCAGGGGGCCCAGGTTCGATCCCTGGCCAGGGAACTAGATTCCACATTCATGCTGCAACTAAGACCTGGCACAGCCTAAATAAATAAATAATAAATAAATAAATATTAAAAAAGAAAAAAAACAGCAGGTTTTGTTTTTCGTTTTGGGGTTGTTTTCTGAGTTTTTTTTAGAAACTGACAACGTGATTCTATGGAAATTAGAGGACTTAAAATAGCCAGGACAACTTTGAGAAATAAAAAATTTGAAGAACTAATACCACCTGATTTTAAGACTTATCATAAAGCAATGGTCATCAAGACAATGTAACACTGGCATAAAGATAGACAACTCAATCAATGTAACTGAGCAGAGAGCTCAGAAATAAACCCAACACGAATACAGAAGACTGATTTTAGACAAAGTGCAAAAGCAATCCAGCAGAGATAGTCTTTTCAACAAATGGGCTGAAACAATTAGATATGCATGTGCAAAAAAATGAACTTTGATCCATACCTTGCAAAATGGATCCTAAATGTGAAACCTAAAACAAAAAAACTTATAGAAGAAACATAGGAGAAAATCTTTGCAAATTGGGGTAGGCAAAGATTTCTTAAACACCAAAAGCATGATCTGTGAAAGAAAAAATTGACAAATTGGACTTCATCAAAATAAAACATTTCTACTCTTCAAAGACACTGTCAAATTAGTTCCGCTCATTTTATTCACAAGAAAATTTTGGTTTGGAGAACCATTTCTATGGCCACTCTACTCTCTTATCTCATTTCCTTCAAACTTCCCATCTTCTAAACACTCTTAGGTGCTCACTGTCCTCAAATATTTTGCACAGCACCTAACAAATAATACATAAATTTTCAACAGAGGAGACAAATATGTTATCTTGGTTGACTTCACATCATCCCATCCCTTAACTATTTTTTTTTCAATTTTTGAGACTGAAGAGCTGGGAAATAGCTTTATCCCTCCCTAGTCAAAGTATATTTTAATATCAGTCTCTGATCAAAACCAAAACTCTTTGCATTTCCTATCTATAAACCAAACACTGCACATCAGTCCAGGCTCTCCCAAAAGTCACCTGTTCCATGAGGCCTGCCTGCCTGCCCTGACTGATTCAACCACAAGAAATCCCTTCCCCTGCCACATTTTATCTGAAGCTCTGTGTGCTGAGTTTTCTGTGGATGTTTATCTTCCCAGTTACCCTATCAGTCTCCATACCCCCTGCAGCACCCAGAGATCCGACTGGCAACAGATCCTGCATTAATGAATAAATGAGGTCGGAGCCCAGGGAAGAAGGACACAGTGGGAGGTGAAGTGAAGAAGGCGGCGTTTTGTACTGGATCTGAGGCAGGTGAAGGACTCTGCCGCTGGGAGGGTAAAGAACACAGTGGTGAGGAAGGAGCAGGGGACCCTTGCTGGGCACAGAGTCAGGAAGGAGACAAACGATGGGAAATCTGATTGACAAGCTGAAAAGGGTCAATCCCCCTCTGAACACAGTGAGAAAGGAGAGATTCTAGAAAGCACAACAGATTGCATCTGATATCTACAGTCAAGAGCATACGCTCCACTTCAACCTGCTGGTTGCCTTCTCCTTCCTTTATTTTTCCTTCTTCTCCTTTTACATTGTTTCAAATGGGGGAGGTGCCCAATATTTCCTATATAACCTACACTAAGAACGCTGAAAAGACTCAAAAATTATCAGCTGGAGAAACTGTCTGTCCTACAGAGATCTGTAACTAATATTTCTGATATGCAGAGATCCCTTTGTTTTCTTCCATCTCAGAATTGTGTCTTTATGGGTCGAGGTTACTGAAATCGGAACTCTGGCTGAACGGCTAAAACAATGTTGTGAATCCTAAATATATTTCAATAACAAACTAGGATGCATTTTTAATAAAAGAATATTTATGTTTAAGTTTATAAGCATTATTATATGTATGTAAGTCCCCACAAATCAAGTCACATGATTATGTAGATGAAAACGCACTTAAAATCCTGCGTAACATAGATTACCCACCACCAGCTTCTACAGAAGGTGAGGACTTGCTTGTCTTTCTACATCTCCCAATGACTTCTTAATGTACTATAGAACCATGAGTACCAGTAAAGAGCTCATTTCCTCTCCTAAAATTAGCATATTCTGGGATATAAGTGCATTCTATCTGTTCACTCAGCAGCAAATGGATTTCCTGAATTCATATTTAATATATATTGAACACCTACTACTAACTATTAAATGATTGGCATTTAGCTATATTATTATTGATATTGTGGAAGAATAACTGTTGGGTGCATAAGCTATAGCCGAATTTTCTTCAACAGTTAAATCTTGACCTTACACTTGAGTATATATGGTACTGGCAAGAAAATCTGTTGGAGATTGTGTACAACCCGCTCTGGCCTCCTTAAAAGTCTTTCTCAAAGGTTACAAGAGTTTACTCTGAAAAATCATGTAATTAAACGAGAATTTATTTTCTATGATGTCTTTGAACTATCTTAAAACTATCTGTATACATGTAGAGTTTGTTTAGTTACTGTACAAAAAACATATCACAAAAAGAAGTCTTTAATCTACTTTTAATTTAAAAATCATTGATTTTTACCTACCTACCCTGCTACCTAACCTTCAAACACAAAGATAAACCAATCATCATTTTCCAGTCTCTCTGTTTTATGCAGATAGACCAAAAAATATCAAACTAAAGCAAAATTATAGAGATTTTCTTACAAATTTTCTTCAACACATTTCCCCTTTAAAACAAAATGTTGTTGACATCTTCAATTTCAACAGTTAAAACCCTTTGAGACATCATCTCATTCAATGATGCCTGGGGTGTATTTTCCACAAAGTAGAAGTTTCCTGAGATACTCTCCACTTCATTGCTTCCCCAGAAACCTGCAGGAAATTTTAATTACTTTTTCATTTAATTTTCTAAAGAACTGAAGGGTGATTTTCTGGAATGTGATTTTAAAAAGAAGGTAGCCGGGGCTTCCCTGGTAGCACAGTGGTTGAGAGTCCACCTGCCGATGCAGGGGACACAGGTTCGTGCCCCCGTCCGGGAAGATCCCACATGCCGCGGAGCGGCTGGGCCCGTGAGCCATGGCCACTGGGCCTGCGCGTCTGGAGCCTGTGCTCCGCAACGGGAGAGGCTGCAGCAGTGAGAGGCCCGCGTACTGCAAAAAAAAAAAAAAAAAAAAATTAAAAGAAGGTAGCCAAAAATCCTATTAAAATCTTTTTCACACTATACTAGGATCATTTGCCCTGAAAGCTAGTCCACTTTTGTGCTCCCAGAGCTACAGCCGCTAAAACAGCAAACAACCTTCAGATCTGCAAACACTATCTCCTGAAGGAATCTGACCTCAACCCCTCAGGAGATCCAAGAAAAGAAAAGTCAGTCTTTGGGACTTCCCTGGTTGCGCAGTGGTTAAGACTCCACGCTTCCAACACAGAGGGCCCAGGTTTGATCCCTGGTCAGGGAACTAGATCCCACGTGCATGCCGCAACTAAGAGTTTGCATGCCACAACCAAGACCCTGTGCAACCAAATACATTAATTAATTAATTAATAACAAAAAAAGTCAGTCTTCTCTTAATTGAGTTACCACTTATCTCACTGGTTCATCAGATAAGGAAAAAGCAATTTCAGTCAGCTGTGTATTTACAGTTATCTCAGTTTACATTTTTTATCCCCAAACTTCACTGGTTTCCAGTTCTGGTTCCCTGAGGTATGAGCTACCCTCTCTCACCTGTGTGGATAACATCCCTTTTGGGCAGTACAACTGGCTTAAAAGCTACTAAACAAAACGAAATAAATGCTGAATGGTTTCTTTAAATGCAAGTGGTACTAAAGAAGGAGCCATAATAAAGTTATTACAATAATCTGCTTGAGTGGACAAGGAGAACCCACAAAGCAGTAGTATCTGTTTACCTCCATATACAGTTTTTGTAGCATTTTTCCAAGACAAAAAAAAAGAGCATTAAAGATAATCTCAATGACCAATGATTGGGCTGGGGGCCCAAGACACAGGTGCAAGCCCATATCTTGCTTATGGCTTCATATCAGCATAAGACTATGCCCACTTTTGGCTAGACGCCTACTTCTCACATGTATTCATAATATTATAAATCCATGTTTTATGTTTACCTTTCTAAATGACATAATTTCTACAAAGATAATTTAGAACTACAGTGTCTGCTTTGGGGAATGTTCAAAATGAACAAAAGGGGGAAAGGGGTTAAAATATACATAAAAACAGAAAAGGAATAAAACTGCAAAAAATACCAATTTCAAAATGATGGCAGCACTCCAGTCATCTGAAACTCACATATCTGGCACCATGAAGAATCCAAAAGAAGATGGAAAGTCAGGAAAGGATGAACAGCACCTTGTGAGACACCCCTCTTGGCACAGGACTACATTCAAGGGGGTTTAAAACTCAATTCTAGTATATCTGATCATTTTGCTTTCTGAGTCTTCAGCAAACGAAGGTACTCAGGAAGGAAGGAAGGAAGAACCAACAATAGTAAATTGTAACCTGGCAGCCAGACAGCAAAAACAGAAAATGCACACAGGAACTCAAAAAGCCAGGCTGAACTACCATCCCCCAAATCCTGAGGATATCACTATACTACAGTCCAGGATGAAACTCGGCTTCATAATGATGACCCTGAGTTAGCAAGGAAAGCTGAAGGTATTTTGCAAACAGTTATTAAAAGCAAGGCATTGGGTGACTCCATATGCTTACCAAAAGACATGTGACAGACTGCCCATGGCGGCACTCTACGCGACAGCCACAAAGTAGAAAGTACCCAAATGGCCATTAACAGTAAAACAGATAAATGAATTGTGATATCTTCACACAGTGAATACTCTACAGCAGTGGAAATGACAGATCTACAACAACAAGCTCACAAGCATAATGGTGAGTGCAAGAAGCCAAACCCGTGTATAGTAAGGAAAAGAACAGGCAAGAGATCATGCCTGGGGGTCAGGGAGGGGCTGTAGGAATTGGTTGGAAGGGAGCACGGGAGCTTCTAAGGAACATGCTGTTTCCTGATCTGGATGCTGAATATGCGAGCATTCCATCTGGAAAGATTCAGCAAGTTGTACACCAAGCTCTGTGCCCTTTTCTGTATATGTATTTGTCTCTGAAGAACACATTCACAAAATATTACACAATATACTTGATGAAGTATGAATTTCTTATCTTCGTGGTAAATCCAATCATCAACACTTCACAATTCAGATTTCAAGTAACCAGAGGCAACTCCAGGCAAAATTTGAAGCACATGATGTTTATCTTTCCTCCCTCAGTTCCACATTCTCTTTTTGGGGATTTTCTATCTTTTGAAAAGCAACTCCCCCCAACCAAGCGTGGTCACACACCACGCCCTCCCCGTTTCTCATTTCCTCAGCAGAGTTTAATACACACACAAATCTCCCAGGGATCCCGTTAAAATGCAGATGCCTCAGTAGGTCTGTGGTGGGACCTAGAGCCTGCATTTCTAGAAAAACTCCCAGGTGTGGCCAATGCTGCTTGACTGAGGCCTTGAGCTGCAGAGCCTGAAAAAAGACGTGATTTAAAACCAGTGCCTGCCAAGCTGAGGAATGCCTCATCCCGGGAATATGAGCATGGAAGTTTTAGGACCCATATCTGGTGGAACATTCTTGGCTTCCCAATGCCTCTCAAATTGCATCCCTATTAGCTCTACCAACTCAGGGACAAAAACTAGTAGTTGGGGACAGTAAAGTAAAAACCTGCTCCTACTCTAGGGAGTTTTGCTCTGTTTCTCATTAAAACTTCACCTTTGGACTTGTTAGCATAGTGCCTTTCCCATAGCACCTACAGGAGGGAGGGAGGGAGGGAGAAGAGGGAAAAAAGAAAGGAAGTGAGCAAGCAAGCAGTTAGTTTGCCTGGGAAAGTGCAGCAATGTAAAGTGCTGGTGTGACTTGCCAGATGGCTGAGAGGCTGCTTAAATCCAAGATGTCTCTTCCATGAGGGGCTCAGTTTGCAGTTACGAATATTTTCATGAAGAGTGAGGTTGTAGGGTGAGAATGGAGGGGTAGACACCAGGGTGAGTAGGCCCTCTTCTCCCAGGGCATCTCAGAGCCATGAACACAGATAGGGAAAGCCTTTTCCTGGCAGATAGAAAAATGTTAATAACTTTAAAGCCTCCCCAGAAACTTGGTATGTGGTTTTGAAGTGTTTCGGCATTTGGAAGGGGTACAAGGGGAATATAACATATGTATAGGGATTTTTCCCAGATTCAAATAAATATTTGAAAATTTTCTGGTGTGTATTTTATAAGATGGAAGCAATAAAAAAAAAGAAAGAAATGCTCTCTGATCTTTCCAAAACATTCCCGTAACACAGGGAATCTAGAAAACAGAGTATATGTAAAACATTTTATTTAATAGCTGCAATGTTTAATTTTATGTGTCAACTTGGCTAGGCTGCAGTGCTTACGTATTTGGTTGTACGTGTCTGGACGGTGCTGTGAAGGTCTTTTGTACGTGAGATTAATAAAGCAGATTACCCTCCATAATGTGGGCAGGCCTCTTCCAGTGAGTTGAAGACCTTTAAATGAAAACTTATCATCCCCAAGAAAGAGGGAATTTTGCCAGCCCACTGCCTTCCCTGAGTCTCCAGCCTACCCGCCCAGCCTGCAGATTTCAGACTTGCTAGCCTCCACAATTGTGTGAGCTAATTCCTTAAAATAAATCCACCCCCAGCCTCTATACACTCACTCACACACACACACACACACACACACACACACACACACACACTCACATCTTACTGGTTCTGTTTCTCTGGAGAATCCCAACTAACATAATGGGTTATGTCATTGTACTTTCATTGGAGTTAATCACATAAACAAATACACCAGCTTCACAGTGAATAAATGTTAGCACTGCTTAAAAGAGTTGAGTAAGATTATTCAGCTTACTTGGTTGAATAAGTTGAACTCAAGAACTGAATTCTTATTCAGCTGCTGAATGAGAACTTTAATTTTGAATATCATTCAGCAGAATAGGTCACTTTTTAAGGGCCCAGATGCTCACATAATATAACATTTTAAATCTCACAGGGCTCATTAGGATTGTAACAGCCTGTCTAATAGATCAGAGGACTCCTGTGGACAGATTTTATTAGTCCAAAGACAGCTTATTCACTGTAATCTTTTAGGAGAGAGGCAATACATTATCTTTTTAGACCAATATAAAACCTCCAGATCTGTACATATGGAATCAATCTAACGCTCATTTCTGGCTCAGTGCCTTTCTTTAGCCTCCCATGAATTTGTACTCAAGACTAGGACTGCTCAGACAAAGTGCATGTTCCTAGAGCCTCAATTAGCTCGTCCCCTCGGTCAATAGGTGAGAGATGCAGAAGTGGAAGCTGCATTTCCCAGCATGTCAGTGCTCTGTGCCCAAGTAACAGCCACCAAACGCAAGCCTATTACCGCCACTGAAGGCAGCCAGCTGCAAGTGAACCCAGTGCTAGGCACAGTGCCCACTCCCCGGGGACTTCCTGCTGGCACAGACATTCCACATGCTTTGTGTTTGTTCATTTTGTCCTTGTTCCTGTAACTTGGTAGCCAAAACCCATATACCTCCATCCATCAAGTTACCTTCACCGTAAAAAAATAAATAAATAAACTGCAAAATCCTGTATTTTCACTGTTTAAAACATCTACAGTTTATCCTGGACTGATTCTCTGGACTGCTGCATGTCTCTGTCTATTAAGAACGTAACGTGGGTTTTTTTTATTGGGCTAATATCTTATTAGGATTGTTACTGTTTTTGAGTATTCTGGCTGCAAAGCTGTACAGATATGGAGAGGTCGGCCCCATTCCTACTTTTTTTTTAATACGTCTTGTGTGTGTTTGCAGAATATTAGCTTTTTCTGGAATGCACATAGTACGTTAGAGCAGAAATGCATGCGCTATTATTCATTCATTAACATCCCCAAGCTACTCATATCTGCCAGACTGAAGTGCAGGCTAAGCCAACAGATCCCCAAGGAGGAAAAGAAACAGTATTTGCATCACCAACACTGACACTAGTTTACGGCATGTCTGTCAGAAAACATGACATACAAATATCCTAAAACACGGATTTTCTAAGCAAATGTCAGTTGACTCCTCAGAAATTCTTCTGCCTCAGCCAGAGCAGACTGTAACTCTGCTCTATAGGAGCAAGAATTACAGCGTGACTGTGTCACATCAGGGGATGCACTGTGCGGCCACCACGCCTAAGGAGATGGGCAACAAGCCAGCACATGCTGCCTCAACACCCCTGACCCTCCACCTCGGGACCAGGCAGCCACAGGTGGCTCACAGCAGGGGAGACTTCCACCACTGCATTCAGGTTTCAAAATGAATAACTCACTTGCACTTTTTTGTTTTCTAGCCAGACATTAAAACAAACAAACAAACAAAAACACTCTAGGTCAGAGATACCATTATGACAACATGGCCACTTGAGCATGCTCCATAACTGTGTAGTTGTAAATGATCACAAGTGGGTATCATGGCTGAACATTCCCCAGAATGTCCCCCAAAAATTTTTAAAAATTGAAATAAAAAAAGAAATTGAAGAGAGTGGTTGCCATCAGTGTGGGGCGGTGGCAGGGGGCGGGGATGGAGCTCTTAGAATCTCTTTATCTGGAGTGTTTGTGCCTGGTCACTTGAAAAGGACAGGTATGAGGACATTTAAGGGGAAACTCTTGATGGAGCCTGTATTTGGGACTGACAAAAATTACAAGACACAGAGCTTTTGTAGCTATCCAAATTTCTTATCTCTATAAAAAAGAAATTTGATATTTCCCTAGTTTTTCTTTTCTTGTGGTTAAGAAACATAACGTGAAATCTACCTTCTTGACAAACTTGTAAGTGTGCAGTACTGTCACCTACATGCACACTGTTGCAGAGCAGATCTCTAGAGCTTGTTTACGTTGAACGACTGAAACTCTCTAACGCACGGAACAGCCAGCGACTCTTCATTTCCCAATCCCCCAAACCCTGCCAACCACCATTCTACTTTCTAAGAGTTGGCTATTTCTGATACCTCATGGAAGTGGAATTATACATTATTGGTCCTTCTGTGACTGGTTTATTTCACTTAGCATAATGTCCTCAAGGTTCACCCATGTTGTCACATACTGCAGAAGTTCCTTCTTTTTTTTAAAGCTGAGTGATATTCCACTGTATGTATACACCCCATTTTCTTTATTCATTCATCTGTCAATGGACACTTCAGCTGTTTCCAACTCTTAGCTATTGTGAATAGTGTTGCAATGATCATGTGAGTGCAGATATCTCTTCAAGATCCTGATTTCAATCCTTTTGGATATACATGCAGAAGTGGGATGGCTGGATCATATGGTAGTTCTATCTTCAATTTGTTGGAGGAAACTGCATACTGTTTTCCATAGTGGCTGCACCACTTTACATTCCCACCAACAGTGTACAGGTTCCCAATTTCTCCACATTCTAACTAGCACTTATTACCTTCTCTGTTTTAAATAACAGCCATCATAACAGGTATGAGGCAATATTTCACTGTGGTTTTGATCTGCATTCCTCTGATGATTAGTGATGTTGAGCATCTTTCCATCTCCTCAAAAATTTTTTTGCCTGAAGGACAAAACATTCCAGCAATGAAAGGAAACCCCATTGTGGTACCAGAAAATATGACCTCTCATCACTAAATTCCCTTATTTTTGATCAGAAATCATTCCATTCCAATTGATTTTTTACCTGTCTTGAAACTGTGACAGACAAGTACTTCCAGCTTCAAATGAAGAGAAGGAAAGACATCAGGGGAAAAGGTGTTCTGGATATCTCAGTGCTTTCAGAGCTCAGCCCACCTCCCCCAAGGACACACCTATCAGGGCAGCATAACCTGGAGGTAGAAAATATTGTACAGCACCACCTGTTGAGCCTGAACAAGGTAACTCTGAAATGACAAGAATATCCTAGAGCAAAAAAGAGAGTAAAGATAGACTAGCTTTGGGTCAAAATATGATCCCACAAACTTGAAAGGGGAAGAAGTAACATGATTAAAGGTCTAAGGGCACATAGAACCACATGTTCACGGATCTTCAAAGCAGGATCACAACTGACACTTGAATTTACCAGGGCATATTCACAGGTAGGAAACAGGGGTTGCAAACTGGAAATGGTATCTTTCTCACCTCATGGAGTATGCAAAATTAGAAATTTCTACTTAAAAGCCGATGTTTCACCATCCTTTATAAGCTGGCATCGCTGGCAACACTGGGCCTACATCCTGCCTGTCAGCATCTGTACATCCCCCCAGCAGATAAAGCAGAGGCTGCTACTGGGCCCCAACTCCATTCTATCGGGTCAGTGTTACCTGCCTGGCCGCGGAGGCCTCTGAGTTTGTGAGCCCCTCTCCGTGACATCAGTCACAGCCCACGGGATGGTGAAGATGGGAACCTGAAGATAATCTGACCAGGACCTAGAATCTCTCTTGTTGAAACTGTATCATCACCACACAAGATAAGTGGAGATAACGTCTCTACTGAAGAGAGGAAAAAACTGCCTGAATTTAGTAGGTGTGCTTGATTTCCGACCCCCAGTGAGACCTGGACCCAGACCATCCACCTCATGATTCTTCCCATTCATTACACTCACTGGTGCCTCTGGAGAGAGAGCAGCTGGCCAAGAAACTTGGATTTTTGACTGGATATGATTTTTAAGCACCCAGTTCTTAGCACAGTCCCAGGCACATGTGGATACAAAAAAATCTTTTTTAAATGAAGTAATTAAAATGAATGACATAGGAAAAAAGCAAGAAGAGTTTCTTCTGTGGGCAAATGGCAAACATGATCCTTAAGACTGGGACCAATTTAAGATGAACTTCTTCCACAATATTTTTGCCCTCAATTTAAATGATGGACAAGATCAATAAGCAATGAAAAATGGAGAAACTAATGTTTTCAATCTTTTATAGTTCTTGAGGAGTTCAAGTCCCTTTAGAACAGTATTTCTCACACTTGACTAACATGTAGACCTTATTAAAGAAAATATCTCCTATGGATTGCAGAGTTGACGTAAATATTGTCTATATCATGTTACGAACTATGAACAAACATAAACAGATATAAACTGATTATAATTATAGTTCCAAAACATTAATGTGTCCAACACACGTTTGAAAATCAATGGAATGATAATTAACAACATTCATTTAATCCAACAAGGGATGCACTTCCACTGAAACTACATCCCCACAGCTAATGTCAGTAGGCACTGGCAGCTTGTGTGTTGCACTTTTGAGTTATATTTACAAGATCAAAACCCCATTCCCCATCACTTTTCCATTGAGAACACAAGAGACTCCAACACTCTATGTTGTCAATCAGTTCATTTTACACGGACACATCACTTACACTAAGCCCACTGCTGTGCCTTCCTCATCAGACCAATGACAAGTGGTGCTGTGGGTGCCGCATAACCAGTCTGAAACAAAGAGGCAGGCTTTGAAATGCTGTAGCCAAATCTGTCATGCAACGGTCATCCAGGTGATTGCAAATGTGCTCCAAATAATTTGTTTTATATTATTATATAATGATAACATAAAATGAAAACAAAAATGTTAAGTCTTCTAAGACTCCCAAGCATACAAGACGCAAAGGGCCCCTGATTGGAGAAACATTCTTGACATGAAATGTCCATAGTCCGAGGATGTGACCAGAGGTATTTTTCCATTTATTATACTGCATCCCAGGTCCTTCAGGTGTTAGAAACTCCTAGGTTTTTTTTTTTTTTTCTTTTTCTTTTTTTTTTTTTTTTGCGGTATGCAGGCCTCTCACTGTTGTGGCCTCTCCCCGTTGCGGGGCACAGGCTCCGGACATGCAGGATCAGTGGCCATGGCTCACGGGCCTAGCCGCTATGCGGCATTTGGGATCTTCCCGGACCGGGGCACGAACCCGTGTCCCCTGCATCGGCAGGCAGACTCTCAACCACTGCACCACCAGGGAAGCCCTGGAGTATATTCTTGACAGAAGGAAATTTCCATTTTGACTAAGCATTGAAGAAACCTGAATCTTTGACTTACCTTTCACATGCCTGATGATTGAAATAATTTTCCACAGAATAACTTCTGGTTTTATACTTTTCAGTTCTTTTTTTCTTCTTCAAATGCACATGCTTTGAGAGCTGTGAAGTGCAAGACATGGCTATATTGTAAGGTGCTTTTTGTCCTTACGCTTGTGTCTTGTGCTAGTTAAGTCAGTAGAGTAGTCAGTAAGAGTACTGCAAGTTATTCCTGTAATGGGATATTATATAGTCAATTACATATGGTGGTGTCTGAAAATCACATAATAGCCTCACTTAAAACATCTCCTTAGCCAGATTTCAAAAAAGCCTGTGACCAATCCAATATGATCCAACATAGCGGACTATGATAGAAGGAAAATTGGCAAAGAAATAGACGCTGGTCTTACCTGATGGAAGTTAAAATATCTCACTTTTGGCAATGTTGCAAAAACCTATAATTACATGAACTAATTTCTAGGGTTCTTCGTAGGACCTAAAAAGGAACCCATAGAGTTGTGGAACAACAATAGAAGCTACTGTGATGAGAAGCCCCGGCACCACAACAAAGAGTAGCCCCTGCTCACCGCAACTAGAGAAAGCCTGCACACAGCACTGAAGACCCAATGCAGCCAAAATAAAAATAAATAAATAAAAATAAATACATCTATCTTTTAAAAAGTAATACTCAGGTTTGAGTCATGAGAAGTTTGATGAGGAGAAATTAGCTAATGTTTTCAGAACTTTTAAAATATCAAACTCAGTCTCTAAGATTTTAGCATTATATACAACATCGGTTACTTATTAGTGGTTTGGGAAGGCCAATTTAAAATTTTCTCATCTTACTGTATTGAAATTCATGGCCCTAATGTTTTCCACGTTGACTATATGAATGATGAAGAAAAGTCAATCATGTATTTCATTTCCAACTGGACAGAAAACAATATTTTAAAAAGTGTTTGGACTACTGACTTTTGATTTCTTCTAAGGCAAATGGATAGGTAATTTTTATTCCCTGATTAGGAGAAAAATGGTGGAAGAGGGCAGGGTTAAGAATTAAGATTTCAAGAGCATGAGAGGTAGATGGCCAACCAGAGTTCCTAAGGTTCGGTGCCTGTAACTGTTGCCGCTGCTTATGCCTGCCAAAGCAGTGGTATGGCTGCTGCGCTCGTGTTTGCTACCTCTAGAAACATTCTTGCCAGTAGTGGCGGCAGCGGGACTCAATTACCCCCTTTTTTCACTCTCTCCAGAAGCTCCAGATGGCGTCTTCCGTGGGCAACGTGGCTGACAGCACAGAACCAACGAAACGTATGCTTTCCTTCCAAGGGTTAGCTGAGTTGGCACATCGAGAATATCAGGCAGGAGATTTTGAGACAGCTGAGAGACACTGCATGAAGCTCTGGAGACAAGAGCCAGGCAATACTGGCGTACTTTTATTACTTTCATCTATACACTTCCAGTGTCGAAGGCTGGACAGATCTGCCCACTTGAGTACTCTGGCAATTAAACAGAACCTTCTTCTGGCAGAAGCCTATTCGAATTTGGGGAATGTGTACAAGGAAAGAGGGCAGTTGCAGGAAGCAACTGAGCATTACCGGCATGCATTGCGTCTCAAACCAGATTTCATCGATGGTTATATTAACCTGGCAGCTGCATTGGTAGCAGCAGGCGACATGGAAGGGGCAGTACAAGCTTACGTCTCTGCTCTTCAGTAAAATCTTGATTTGTACTGTGTTCGCAGTGACCTGGGGAACCTGCTCGAAGCCCCAGGTGGCTTGGAAGAAGCCAAGGCATGTTATTTGAAAACAATTGAGACACAACCGAACTTTGCAGTAGCTTGGAGTAATCTTGGCTGTGTTTTCAATGCACAAGGGGAGATTTGGCTTGCAATTCATCACTTTGAAAAGGCTGTCACCCTTGACCCCAATTTTCTGGATGCTTATATCAATTTAGGAAATGTCTTCAAAGAGGCACGGATTTTGGACAGAGCTGTGGCAGCTTACCTTCGTGCCCTAAGCTTGAGTCCAAATCATGCAGTGGTACATGGCAATCTGGCTTGTGTATACTATGAGCAAGGCCTGATGGATCTGGCAATAGACACCTGCAGGCGAGCTATTGAATTGCAACCACATTTCCCTGATGCTTACTGCAACCTAGGAAACGCTCTCAAAGAGAAGAGCAGTGTTGCTGAAGCAGAAGATTGTTATCATACAGCTCTCCGGCTGTGTCCCACCCATGCAGACTCTCTGAATAACCTAGCCAATATCAAAGGAGAACAGGGAAACATTGAAGAGGCAGTTCGCTTGTATCGTAAAGCATTAGAACTCTACCCAGACTTTGCTGATGCCCATTCAAATTTAGCAAGTGTATTGAAGCAGCAGGGAAAACTTCAGGAAACTCTGATGCATTATAAGGAGGCTATTCGAATCAGTCCTACCTTTGCTGATGCCTACTGTAATATGGGAAACACCCTACGGGAGATGCAGGATGTTCAGGGAGCCTTGCAGTGTTATACTCGTGCCGTTCAGATCAGCCCTGCATTTGCGGATGCCCACAGCAATCTGGCTTCCATTCACCACGATTCAGGGAATATTCCAGAAGCAATTGCTTCTTATCGCACTGTTCTGAAGCTTCAACCTGATTTTCCTGACGCTTATTGTAATTTGGCTCATTGCCTGCAGGTTGTCTGTGATTGGACAGACTATGATGAGCGAATGAAGAAGTTGGTCAGCATTGTGGCTGACCAGTTGAAGAAGAATAGGTTGCCTTCTGTGCAGCCTCATCATAGTATGCTCTATCCTCTTTCTCATGGCTTCAGGAAGGCTATTGCTGAGAGGCGTGGGAACCTCTGCTTGGCTAATATAAGTGTCCTTCATAAACCACCGTATGAACATCCAAAAGACTTGAAGCTCAGTGATGGTCGACTGCGTGTAGGATACGTGAGTTCTGACTTTGGGAATCATCCTACTTCTCATCTTATGCAGTCTATTCCAGGCATGCACAATCCTGATAAATTTGAGATATTCTGTTATGCCCTGAGCCCACATGATGGCACAAACTTCCGAGCGAAGGTGATGGCAGAAGCCAATCATTTCATTGATCTTTCTCAGATTCCATGCAATGGGAAAGCAGCTGATCGCATCCATCAAGATGGTATACACATCCTTGTAAATATGAATGGTTATACCAGGGGTGCTCGAAATGAACTCTTTGCTCTCAGGCCAGCTCCTATTCAGGCAATGTGGCTGGGGTACCCTGGGACTAGTGGCGCGCTTTTCATGGATTATATCATCACTGATCAGGAAACTTCACCTGCTGAAGTTGCTGAGCAGTATTCTGAGAAACTGGCTTATATGCCCCATACTTTCTTTATTGGTGATCATGCTAATATGTTCCCTCACCTGAAGAAAAAAGCCGTCATCGATTTTAAGTCCAATGGGCACATTTATGACAATCGGATTGTGCTGAATGGCATCGACCTCCAAGCATTTCTTGATAGTCTATCAGATGTGCAAATAGTCAAGATGAAATGTCCTGATGGAGAAGACAACGCAGACAGCAGTAATACAACTCTTAATATGCCTGTCATTCCTATGAATACTGTTGCAGAAGCAGTTATTGAAATGATTAACAGAGGACAAATTCAGATTACAATTAATGGATTCAGTATAAGCAATGGACTGGCAACTACCCTGATCAACAATAAGGCTGCCACTGGAGAGGAGGTTCCCCATACCATTATTGTAACCACACGTTCTCAGTACGGGTTACCGGAAGATGCCATTGTGTACTGTAACTTTAATCAGTTATACAAAATTGACCCATCTACTTTGCAGATGTGGGCAAATATTCTGAAGCGTGTTCCCAATAGTGTACTGTGGCTGTTGCGTTTTCCAGCAGCAGGAGAAGCTAATATTCAACAGTACGCACAAAATATGGGCCTTCCCCCGAACCGTATCATTTTTTCCCCTGTTGCTCCTAAAGAGGAACATGTTCGGAGAGGCCAGCTGGCTGATGTCTGCTTGGACACTCCACTCTGTAATGGACACACCACAGGGATGGACGTCCTTTGGGCAGGGACCCCCATGGTGACTATGCCAGGAGAGACTCTTGCTTCCCGAGTTGCAGCTTCCCAGCTCACTTGTTTAGGCTGTCTTGAGCTGATTGCTAAAAATAGACAAGAATATGAAGAGATAGCTGTGAAACTGGGAACTGATGTAGAATACCTGAAGAAAATTCGTGGCAAAGTCTGGAAGCAGAGAACATCTAGCCCTCTGTTCAACACCAAACAATGCACGATGGAACTAGAGCGGCTCTATCTACAGATGTGGGAGCATTTTGCAGCTGGCAACAAACCTGATCACATGATTAAGCCTGTTGAAGTCACTGAGTCGGCCTAAATAATGACTGTGTGCCCAGGAGAATTACCCCTGTAGCTGAGCCTCAACCTTCTGGGGGAAAGGGAACTACTTTTTCAATATCATACTGCAGATGGGTGACACACAATGATAAGAAATAGCACAACCAGACTTGCTTCCTGCATGATCATGACAGGGAGAGACACAAGAGATGGGAAACTGCTGTTCCACAAGGAGATTCCATCGAATTTTGCCGCAGCCAGGTGTCTGGAAGGTCTGGAAGGTAAGTCTGGAAGGTCTGATCTCCCTTGGTCTTCCAGGGGATGGATGGTTAGTGTGGAAGGGAGATGGAGATTGCCCAGCCGTTTTGTGATTATCATGGATTGATTGAGTCTTCTGAATTAATATTTTTCTTTCTATTTTGGGTATTGGAGCTTTTAAAAATGTTTGGTTTCAGGTATTTTTATTCATGTGAAGTGTATATGATTCTCTTGAGATAAGGTGTTAAGCTGAAATATTCCTTGTTTTAGCTTCTGAACTCTACAGATAAATGGGGACTTTGCTGGTGTAGTCTTTTTATAGGTTTTATAAACCGCTTGAGCCTATATCAGTCATTTTAGTGTCTGACATAACGTTTGGAACTCTCAGTGCTTTTTTGGTTTGTAGATGATGGCTTCAATTCTTTTTCTGCTCCGTTTCCTTCTTCCCTTCCCCCCACTTTAAAAATTCTCCTGTAACTTGGCTAACAAAAAACCAAGTCTGATTCAAAACCTCCCAGAGTGTTTCTCTTAAACACATCATCTGGTGCCAAATGAAGATTCTTAGGAGTGCTTATTAATTATGAAGGGCACAGTTGTGGTACTGTCACTGATGATAATAATAATGGATTTTTGGCCTACAGTTTTGTCCTATTTCACCAGTGTTTTACTGTTGACTGCCCCTCTATGCTGCTTCCAAAAGTGATAGTGTGTGATAAGATGTTTACTTTCGTTTCTAAAGTTTGTTTTTTTTTAGGTGAGTCCTGTTCTTCCTTTTTCTTTCAGCAGAAATGAAATTCCAGGTAAGTATAAGTATTCAACTGTTTGATCAGTAATTCACAGTTATCTCCAGTACATTAAATAACTTTCATCAAAAAACATGTTATAGGTAAAAAGCTATGAAGGACCAGCTATGTATATGATAATTATGTTTCAGGCCTTCTAGGGTATTATATATAATAACTTGTCTTCTGGTCGTGGTCTTGAAGTCTTTATGGATTCAGCCTCAGTAGTAGCGAACTGCA